>NC_060130.1:767201638-767501638 GCF_021461395.2 Schistocerca americana
GGATCCATGTACTGATTCGACTGAGAACGATGTAACAAATCCATTGTATCCTCTCTTGAGCAATCTCGTCGGAAACTGTTGCAACTGGTTCTTGATTTCTTGAATATTGGCACTGGGATGAAGTTGACAGCTGAGCTAACCCCCACACATGTTCTGTCAAGGACATGAGTAGGTACTTCAACATTACACAGACAGCACATAGAGACACATGCCATGTGTGGATGAGTATTGTTCTGTTGAAAAATGGCACCACAATACCACTGCATGAGAGATAACACACAAGGGCACAAGATATCAGTGACATGACATTGTGCCATCAGAGTTCTCTCAGTCACTACCAGCCATGTCGTATCCTATGGCTCCCCACATGACAGTACCAGCAGGAACACCGCTGAGCCTCTCCCAAATATTGGAAGAATGTGACCTCTCCACATATTGCCGCCATACTTACCAATAATGATCATCCAGTGAGTGCAAAAGCGTGAATCATCGCTGAACACAATGTGGTGTCATTCATTAGCAATCCATCTTCCTGGTCACTGCACCACTCACAACACAGGCATATTCATGGCAGGCTATGCATGGGGCAGTAAATCCCTTGTCCAGCTGGTGCTAGTCTCTGGGCGATGGTATAGGATGACACAGAATGTTGCAATGAGCACATTACTTGTTCTCACGTGCCAGGCATAGATGTAAAGGGGTTACAAAGTGTGCTTAGAGCACAGTATTGTGATTCCTTCTTGTGGTGATTAGACATGGTCGACCATAACCTTGAGGATGAGTATGCCTGGCCTCATGTTCTCATGCAGTCCAACACTGGGCCACTGTCACATTCGAAAGCCCCACATAGCTGGATATTGCACCATTAAATCAGCTAGCCAGATGGAGACCTATAATGAGACCCTGTTCAAAATCCATCAAGTGCTGATAATGATGTCTCACATGAGTACACAGTATCATTCACACTGATCACTCAACATCTGACGCTGTTCACACCCCTGATATATCCTACCTGCCCTGGTAATGACGCTAAAAACGAACTAAGCTAATGCACTATGCTGGCAGTTCTATGTGTCACAGAGAACTCCATTTTCATTCCATCTGAGGGTGTGTATGTGTGCAAAGTATCGACATGCGACCTTGTCTTCTGGGTGCTTCCCTTTTTTGTCAGGAAATATAAATATACAAAACCATTGAAAAGTATACCATACAAGTCACTGACATTGTAAACATATGAAAGGGTGTGAGGGCAGAGGGGTAGAAGAACACACTCACACAAGTGTGCACTCTATTAACAAGGTTCAAAATGGTTCAAATGGCTCTGAGCACTATGGGACTCGACTGCTGAGGTCATTAGTCCCCTAGAACTTAGAACTAGTTAAACCTAACTAACCTAAGGACTTCACAAACATCCATGCCCGAGGTAGGATTCGAACCTGCGACCGTAGCGGTCTTGCGGTTCCAGACTGCAGCGCCTTTAACCGTACGGCCACTTCGGCCGGCTATTAACAAGGAGAAGAAAACAACAAGTAATCTATTAAAGTATGTGGAACTTAAATCGTTAAACTGTTAAATACAACAGCGCGGGATTAGCCGAGCGGTCTCAGGTGCTGCAGTCATCGACTGTGCGGCTGGTCCCGGTGGAGGTTCGAGACCTCCCTCGGGCATGGGTGTGTGTGTTTGTCCTTAGGATAATTTAGGTTAAGTAGAGTGTAATCTTAGGGACTTATGACCTTAGCAGTTAAGTCACATAAGATTTCACACACATTTGAACGTTTTTTTTTTTTTTTTTGTTGAATACAGTGGGACATCCCTGTTGTTTTCTTCTCATTTGTATGAGTACAACGATAAAAATAGTCCTTGTCTGTGGACTAATCATATTTATGCATGGATTCCCCTTTCCTCATGGATGACTTACTTGTTAGTCATGTTGATAACGAGGAAGAGCTTTTCTACTTCTCTGCATATTTTCATTTCTTCGCATTTTTTCGTGCCAGTATTTTTTATGTTCTTTGCGGACTTGTAAATTGTATGGAATTACAGCTAAGAGCTGCAGTAAAATTCAGTAATGAGAAATTTTAATAATATCACAATGTATGTGTATGTAAGCCAATCACTACATTTACATGCAGCACATCTTCGGGAAGACGAAAACTTAATTTCGAAAACCGTTTTTGCTCTCTCGTTTACATGTTGAGCTCTGATGCGGATTTACTAGCCCAGTTAAATATGGCGCCTGGAAAACAGCTGTTACAGTTTCTGATTTAGTCAACACAATCGCTATTCCTCTTCAGTCAGACAAGGTGTGAATGGCTACAGCCTAATATTTCTACTTGTCCGTCACTGTAAAAAAAATCCACTGCGTTCATATTAACCGAATTTTTTTTTAAAAACAAGACGAAACCTGACAGCCCAAGCACATTTCAAAGCCGGTTGCGTTTACATAGGAGCGAAAATCGTTTGCGGAACTGGAAAACCGGCAACTACAAGCGGATTTCCAGAATCGATTTTGAAGTGTTAACATGACCACCCAGGATCGGTATTGGGAAATTGGTTTACGAAATCCGGTTTTGGGAGCCCCATTTAAATCAGTTGACTCTACAATGACAGGACCATCTTGCGGCCGTCTTCAAATGAGTCACATCGACATCGTGCCTCTTTCGACTTAGGTGCCTTGTTGGAATATATCGACGCTTTCAGCAGAAATGCATGGGTTATCGATATCCAGTGTGTATATTGTATAGTGCTTCCTAATGGCGGTTGTAGGTTGATTGTTTTCATGAAACGCTGAACGTTTATATACATACAATGTTAGTAAAGTTTTCTCATGTAAACAATCTAAATAACGGAGTCACTTTAAGTGATGTTTACTACGCGGATGTTTCAGCCTATGAATAAAATATACTCGTGAATCACAAATACACAAGGGAATAAACGCCATAACGTTGTTTAACAAGTGCTGAATTATAAATAAACACTAAAAGCTATGCATGGTATAGCCAACCCTTATTGCTTTAATGAGTATTCCCGTATGTTGAGTGAGAGAGTGCAGCTTACAACTCATTTAAGTGCAGACGCTAATCGTCGGAAAGATGCGGCATACTAAAGTTGTTCGGTGACTTACTGGAGTTTTACATTGCCACATGTAAGTGCATAGTTCTTTTACATAACATCGTCATTTTCATATAGTATGAAGAGCGAGGATTCGAATTTTATGACGGCTCACGAAATCTTTCGGCACCATACTGCCAGTTATACATTTCTGTTTATTTGTTTTTAATTTGACAAGGACGCTGTCTGAGTTGTATTCTTGAAATAGCAACAATGAACATTCTTCTGATGAAATAATCTGCCGCATTGTTAAAAGAAAACAGCCCAGCAAAGTATTAGTGGGTTGTGTTATACGTTTTCTCAAAAGTAGTAGCATGGTGCGGGGTACTGCATGAGTTGTGACCTGTCAAGTTTACCCCATTTTTTAGCATACTATATCCCTTTCTTGTATTGTTGTTGTTTCCTTGTATCTGTTTGGAGGAATATCGAACGCTGTTATTCTTTAAATTAATGCAACAGATATGTCTTTGTTTTATCACCTCTGCATATGTATTTAAAGGATATAACCATAATTCGCAGTCGCACGACATTAATGAATTTAAGGGAGCTGAACAAAAGGGGAAATACACGGACATAAATCACAGAAAGAAATCGACTTGTTATGTTGTGATTTTTTTCCCAAACCTTAAAGACAGATGTTTCCTAAAAGATGAGATTTTTTAAGGCTTTGACATTAATTTTCGTAATAAAATAAATGAAAGGTATGCACACATGTGTACGTGGGTAATTTAGAGCTCTGTTTAGCAAACATCCTATTTCTCTTGGATGGCGTGACATGCATGTAGATAAAATATTAACTAGGAAATTTGAATGCATTTTATGTTCTGAACTTATTATAATTGAAATATAGTAAAAATTTGTACCAGTTTTCAAAAATATTTTAAGTGAGAGATTATTGTTTAAATCAGTCCTCATGTTTCCACACTTTTTTTTTCTTTTTTTTTCCCCTCCAGATACCAGCAGTTTGGTTTGAGCACTGCAAATGATTAACCTCTGTGATTTCATTTAATTATAAAATTAAGAATTTAAAATGAATGAAAGGCATCCCAATAAAATCTTTGCTCCATCAGATTCTTGTGGTTTTTTTTATTTCTGTGTTTTATTTTATTTTTATCTTTCAAAATTTGCCATTCTGACTGACTATAGGGTGGTTATTATATTTGGATTTTTATCTCTCTCAGATAAGAACAGGGTGTGAACTTACTTAAAGAATGATCAGGTAATTTTGCCTATGTGGGTTAGAGAAACTATGGAAAACGTTTTCCTGAAAGGAAGACATGATTTTAGTACCCTACACATTCTGTCATCACTATCATTTTTATGAAATGTAAGGTGGACATTTGCTCTGCTCTTTCCCCCTCTCATCCCCCCCCCCCCCTCTTCCACCATTTTATGTAGTACAAAGCATGACATAGAATAAGTTTTTAGTGCTGTTGTGTTAAATCTACTGACCCTTAGTATCTACTGACTTCTTAGTATCGTTCGTACTATTGGTGATAAGCTGCAAATTTTTACTAGCCTGTCTCACAACCGAGCTCTATAGTGGAAACATTTCTTTAAGTACTTGCAGCAAGTTTCTGAAATTAACTTCTCAAAGCAACTTGCGGAAGTTAAACAGTCACAAGTTTTTATGCTAGTCTAAGCATTTGCAGAAGTTACTTGCTCGTGAATACACACCTTAACGTTCAGCTCTCATCACATTCTTTGAGATTTCTATGGTTGATGTATGAGGTTACTCAGTTTAACATCTTCTGGGTGTAAAGCAATAGCATTTTCCCTGTATAAACCATACTTGAGAACATGCTGTATTGGATAAGTATGAGGAAAGAAATCTGATATAGTCTTGTTGGAGAATCAACCTGCCATTTACCTGAGATAATTTTGGGAAATCACAAAAACAAACATATATATATATTAGGATTGTTATATTGGATTTGAACCCATTCCTCTCAAATATAAATCAAATGTCTTAAAAGTAGTACCTCCTCACTCAACATCATATTTTGCAATCACATTAATTGCCTCCTTCTCATCCTCTGGTCTCATCCCTTTTCATTCTTTCCTCTGATGTTCTCTATTTCTACCAGTGCTTCCCCATTTTTACCAGTGCTTCTAATTCATGTGTCTGCTGATCACTGCTTTTCTTCATATATTCGCACCTCATTTTATCTCCTTTTGATCCTTGTTCACTCTGACCTGATCACTGTATTCCTTTCATCTGCCATCGTATTTGACATCAGTTGCCACCAGGTCTTACTGTGTTAACTGTATTCATTCTGAATCATAAAGCTATATATTCCTCTTACAAACTTTTGTGAGAGAGAAAAACTGTATCATACTCTACCTGCTTCAAATTTTGTTTTGACCATTTGAAATATCATAAATTTAGACATTTTCAATGCAGTCAGTTTGTTACTTGCCTCCTCCTCTCCCCCTCTCAATCTGCACTAGACATTTGAAGGCCACTGTAACCCAAGTCTGTAAGGAAACATAGTGGTATGTTTCTTCTGTGATGTCTCCTACATTAACATCTGGTACCACACTTTTATATTTTATTGTGGGAAGAGTTTTGATTATTGTTATTTTTATTATTTTCATTATTTTTTCCCCTACATGGTGTAGTGTGGTGTGGCCTTTGTATTCTTGATGTTGTCTTTATCTACAACATACCATTTATAGGATGTAGCTTATAATTGATCATGAGCTTTTCAGGCTTACTCACTGCTATATGAAATTAAAAATAAAGTATTTGAGGATTCATATACTTAGATATGGATGTAGGTTTATGTTCCTGCCAGGCAGTGATATTGTATTCAACCTTTCAGATAGAGTGCATTGTAAGTAGCCAAGTTTTTTCCGTACACAGTGATGATGTTCCATTGATACACACTTGTTTACATATAGCAGTGCTTTTAAATGATAAATTTAGTTTTAGAAGTGTTCAGTGCCATTCCACACTTTTCACAGGCATTTGTAATCCATATTCATTATCAGCATCAGAATGTTGTCATCAGCATACCTGAGATTATTACAGTCTTATTGAGATCTTCCACTGTTCCTCTGTTTATTTCTTTGGAATATGTGTGTGAAATAATAAAAGAGAGTATTGACGACTTTGAAATGTTGCTTGACATATCCAGAATGTCATTCATTACAGCCAGAACTGCTCGACTAATGCTCTGCCTTAACAGTTGGTATTTGTTGCCAGTAAAGGATAGCAACAATCTGCATATTATTCTCACATCTGAATTAGGCTTGTAACTGCAAACTACTATCTATGTTGTATTGTGTTAAAGGCCCTTTACAGAATCAAAAAACAACCAAAGACAGCTTGGTTAATTCTTGTGTGTCTTTTTGCCATTACTTGAATGCTTCAAAGTACTTTGCTCCCAAAACCCATATGAAATACGAAATGTGTGTATTTTATATATTTTTTTTTCAAGTTACATACACTCGCAATACCTCGTATTATTGTGTCAGATGTTTTTGCCCAGCGTAGTGCAGCTATTTCATGTGGCATGGACTCGACAAGTTGTTGAAACTCCTCTGCAGAAATATTGAGCTTTGCTGCTGCTATAGCGAAAGTGTTGCCAGTGCTGGATTATGTGGATGAACTGATGTCTCTTGTTATGTCCCATAAATATTCTGTGGATTCATGTTAGATAATGTGTGTGGCTAAATCATTCACTTGAATTGTTCAGAATGTCCTCAATCCAATCACAAACAATTATGGCCCAGTGACATGGCATCATTGTTTGGGAACATGAAGCCCATGAAAGGTCGCAAAAGGTCTCAAAGTAGCTGAACATAACCATTTCCAGTCAATTATCAGTTCAGTTGGACCAGAGGACCCAGTCCAATCCATGTAAACACACACCACACCATTATGGAGCCACCACAGGTTTGCACAGTGCTGTGTTAATGAATTGCGTCCATGGCTTCGCAGGGTCTGCCCCACATGTGAAACTTGCCGTCAGCTCTTACCAACTGAAATCCAGACTCATATGTGCAGGCCACTGTTTTCCAGTCGTCCAGGGCTACCAATACGCTCACAAGCCCAGGAGAGGTGCTGCAGGTGATTTTATACTGTTAGCAAAGGCACTGGCATCACACGTCTGCTCCCATAGCCCATTAACGTCATATTTCACTTCGCTGTTGTAATGGATACATTTGTTGTACATCCCACATTGCTTTCTGTGGTTATTTCAGGCAGTGTTGCTTGTCTATTAACACTGACAACTGTACAGAAGCATCATTAAGTAAACGCTATCAGCCACTGCGTTGTCCGTGGTGAGAGATAATACCTGTAACTATGGACCTCGGAATAAAAAATTCTCTAATGATTTCCAAAATGGAATGTCTCATGCGTCTATATCCAACCACTATTCTGTGTTCAGAGGCTGGTGATTCTTATCATGCAGCCAGAATCACATTGGAAACTTTCTCACATGAATCATCTGAGTACAAATTATAGCTCTGCCAATGCACAACCCTTTTATATCTAGTGTACATGATTCTACCACCATCTGTATATGTGCATATTGCTATCCCATGACTTTTGTCACTTCAGTGTGTTGTAGTGTAGTAGCTTCATGCTAATGCCAGTGCTGGTGGCAATGTAGCATGATTACAGCATCAAAAGGACCATTGAAGAGTTACAAGTAATGTAAAACCATTCACCATAGACAGTAACTAGCTGCGTACGATTAGCAACCACAGAACTTTGTTCCTACAGAGTATTTACATTAGTTACATCATCATGTGCTTCTAAAATGAGCACTGTCCAGCCATCTAGGTTTACGTTTTCCATTATTTCCCTAAATTAATTAAATTGAATGGTTACTTTGAAAACAATACTGTTAATTTCCTTCCTCTTTCTTGTCCTATGGAAATATTCTTTCTCCCCTTCTGTGTACATTAGTGATTTTGAATCCCTAATTGCTGTCTGTGTGTTCTATACACCATGATTACGTGCTATTATTTCATAGGGTAAGTGCAGCAAAGATATTTTAGATTGTTGCTCGTTTTCCATA
The DNA here is from genome assembly GCF_021461395.2 of Schistocerca americana. Lineage (NCBI taxonomy): Eukaryota > Metazoa > Arthropoda > Insecta > Orthoptera > Acrididae > Schistocerca > Schistocerca americana. Next base: position 767,209,783 of record NC_060130.1, read on the forward strand.
GCTTATCTTCCCCCCCCCCCCCTCCCCTTTTTCTCTTTGTGTGTGTGTGTGTGTGTGTGTGTGTGCGCGCTTGTAAGAGCTATATGGTCATACATAAAAGTAGTGCACGGAAGCTCAGTACTCTTTAAGCACAATAGCTTTTTAGTGCCTGTTAGCAGTAAGTGTCAAACTGTCTTTCAGTTCTGTACATCCTTGGGTCAGATTGGATGGCTCTTGGTCTTTTTAATACAAGTAGTGAGTTGTATTTTGTTGTGAAAGTTGCTTAGGGGCAGTAAGTTTCAAGCTGCTGTTCTCGGCTGCATCAGTGATGTCTGTGCTTCCTCACATGCCGCCTGGGAGCACTTTGACACTATAGTGACATCTTACAGTCCTATAGTGCACATCACCTCAAAGAGCAGTGGTTCCTAACCTGGGGTAATTACCCCTAAGGGGTAAAATGGAATTACCTGAGGGATAAAACAAATGGGTTCAATTGTATTTTGGCCGCAAAACTAAATTATTTGTAATGGATCAGTATTTCATAAGATTGTAATACTAATTGTGAAAGTTACCAATAATTACATCTTTAATGTCAAATACTAGTACTAATACATGAGATACAGTGATGGAGGTTACAGCTTGTGAAACAAATGTATGAACATATTCCTTACATAATCCACCCACTACACACATACTTTCTACCATATACCTATGACAGTAAAATGATTGTGTCATATGTATCACATATGCTTACATATCTCATGAAAATGTCTTCTCCGAGTTGTAAGTAATTCCCACAATAGACCAGAAATTATTTCATTATTCACTTCGCAACAATAAAAAAGCTGATTGACAGCACAACACTATGGTAACTATGTAATTGCTACCACACTACCATTGTGTTTGCACATTATTATTATTATTATTATTATTATTAATGTGTAGACCAGAAGAGGACCATGTGAAGCGTCCACTTAAGGTGATATTTTCTTAAGTGCCACAGTTCTTCTTATGTGCCACAGTTCTTTCATCTTCTCTCTATGCATTTTCTTTCTTTAATCCAGCCAGGTTGTTCCTGACTCGAATTTCTTCCACTTGAGTACTTTGTGCTTGAATGTTTGTCTGTCATGTATATCTGATTCTGTTATTGCACCATCCTTCAGATCTCTCCTGACTTCAGTAATCCACTTCATGTTTTTGATGCTTTCTGTATACTCAAATATCTGTTTAATTCTCTTGATATGCCCATAAAATTTCAGTCATCATTTCTTCATGTCACGTATTATCTTAGATATCTGTTTGGGTTCTTGCTTTCTTCTCTATCTGTATCTCCTTCCAACTTATTGGGCCCCAGGATTTTTCTGCTGACTCCACTCTCAGGTTCCTTGATATTTCCTAGTGCACTTTTCCACTCCAGGATGGATGTTTCTGGTGTGTTTCAGTTTCTGGCATGATGACAGTGTTGTAATGTCTCACTTTTCCATTATGTAATAGGCATGATTTAGATGTTTCCATTCCTCAAGAATGCTCTACTCGGTCTTTTGATTTCTTTGTTCTTCAGTTTCCTTCTGTACCCCATTTGCCCATTATCAAGTCCCCAAGGTACTTGAATTTGTAAACTCCCTTGATGTTATCATATTTTGTCCTGATCTTTTTTGGTGCATCTTTGTGATTTGAAATGTGTTCTGTTTTCTCAAAGTAGATCTGTAGTCTGACCTTTTAAGCCTTCACCAGTGAATGCCAGACAGCCAGTATCTGGGGGTGGGGGGTACTAGCTAATATCTGATCTCACTCACGGGTAATAATTCAGAAAGGTCGGGAACCACTGTCATATAGTGTTTCTAAGTGTAGGGGGAGAAAGTGTGTGCAATAGGGAGTTATGGAGAGGATGAGGTTTGTTTATGTATGGTGACATGTTGATACTCCTTTCAAATTGTTGCTGCAGACAGCAGTGAATGAAAATGTATGAGCACTAAAGGCTACAGTCTGGAGGAGAGCAGTTATTTACGTCCATTGTCACTCATGGCAGTGCACTTGAAACAAGACTAAATCTTACTGGCTGCCCTTAGCAGAATAGGTTGCAGAGAATGGTTCAAAACTGGGCCTTCTTGTGACACAATACTGATTTTAAAAGGGATGGATTGCTATTATCTGTGAATGATTGGTGGACTGTGCAGAAATTGTATGTCTCTGGGCTAAAGGTTAATTTGGGCACCTGTCACTTAGTTGTGCCCATACACCTTAAAAACGGCTATGAGACAGTGGTTGTTGCTGATAAGGTACCTAAAACAGCAGGAGTCACCTCACCTCTTTGGAACTAGGTCCAGTCTTTCTGCAAGGCTTGGACTTGCGTCGAGCAAGGAATTTCTCACTATTGGGAGCTCAGTTGTGAGGCAGGTAATGCATCCCATCTGGGAAATAACAGTCAGATCAGGAAAAGTTCAGCTCTCATACAGTATGTTCCTGACAGATCATGTTCTGAATATGAAGGAGTCTCTGGTTGCAGTATTGAACCCAGAGGATACAGCCAGCCACAAGTTATGGCTCATATTGGCAGCAGTGAGACCTATTGCCTGGCTTCAGAGGATACTGTCAGTTCCTTTCAGCAATTGGAAGTAGTAGTAGAGAAGGCTTCTTACACTCATGGGGTGGAGGCACAGTTTGCAATTTATTGTACCATTCCACACACCGACTGCAGTCCCCCAGTTCGTATCTCAGTGGGAAGCTTAAACCAGAGGCACAACAAATTCTGTAACAAATGCATGTTTCTTGACATTCACTGTTAGATAGAGTCATATTAGCTTGTACAGATTAGGCATTAAGTCATTCACTTCATACAAGAAGCAGTTATTAAAAGCAACAGAGTAAGTGTGGCATGCACATGAATATTTTTTAGGTCAGAGAAACCCCCTTTGAAGGCTCGACAAACAGTTTGTACATCACAGAGCTCTAAATGTGTCACCTGTGTTTGTTATGGAGCAATACACACCCTTGCGGATCAAAAGAAGTAAATGTTAACCCTATATTTGCTAACTGCAAAAACATTCAGGGTAAGATCATAGAATTACTCTCATTTTTTGATGGTACTAGTGTGCTTATAAAGCTTAGAATAAAAAGGTAGCTTGACACAAAAATAAATGACAGTAAATTCTTAAATTTTGAATAGAATTTATGTTGGGAAAGCAGATTGGTCTCCAATTGTGGTGCTGCATTTATCAATGGAAAAAGTCTCACTTATGTGTAAGGGGATAAATCCATACTGGGAACGCCAAATAATCTGGATGAAGATAAGTATCATAAGTGGTCCAAAAATAGACTGTCCAATCCATCTGTCAAATGCCTCAATAACCACCTTTTGCACTGTAGATCACTGCAAGATGTGAAGATATGGTGGAAGAGAGTTGATTAAGTCCTGGAAAGTACCAGCAGGGATGTGGAGGCATGCCGACTCCAGTGGTTTCTCAGTTGAAGATCCATGGTGTGACAAGCCTGATTGAGGTTGTCCCACAGATTCTCGATTGGGTTTAAATCCAGGGAGTTTTGTAAACTCATCCTGGCGCTCCTTGAACCACACACATACACTGCAAACTGTGTGGCACATTGCATTGTCCTGCTGGTAGATGCCATCATGCTGAGGAAAAACAAATTGCATGGTTCCCAAGGATAGGTGCATACTTGTGTTGATCCATTGTGCCTTCCAGAATAACAAGATCACCCATGAAATGCCACAGAAATATTCCCCAGACCATAATTCTCCTCCCTCCAGCGGACCCTTCTGACAGTTGTTGCGGGATGTTTGCTTTCAGATGTTTCATGCCGTACAATCCAATGACCATCTGTCCGATTGAGCACAAAACATGATTCATCTGAAAAGGCCACCAGCCACCACTCAGTGGACATCCAGTTGTGATATCGACATCCAATTTCCAGCCTTTGTCGCCAATGAACGGCAGTCAGCATGGGTGCATAGACCACGTGTCTGCTGCAGAGGCCCATACGCAGCAATGGTCATTGAGCGGACACTCTTGGTAGTCGTCTGGTTCTTCTGGGTGGTCAGCTGGTTAACTGTTGCATGTCTATTCACCCGTACACATCACCACAGCAGTCATTCACCTGTCATCTGTTATCTGTGGCGCACCACAGTTGTCTCAGCATCAGTTTCTGATAGCACCATTTCGCCATGCACGGTATACTTTAACCACGGTGGCATGCAAAAAGTTTACAAACTTAGCCATTTCAGAAAAGCTTCCACACATTGCACAAACGTCAATGATAAAGCCCTTTTGGACATCTGATGAAATGTTCCGTTTTCACATTACAATGATATGCGCACTGTTTGCTGCCCCTCTCACCTCCCCAGGCCCCTCTCCAACACACTTTATATACCCTCCACTGCTAATGCTGCCACTTGCCATCTGTGCATAGTTATTGCACATTGACGTAAAACGTAGGTGGTGGTCACATTAATGTAACTAGACCGTGTGTTAACCAGACATCGCATTGACCAACCGCATAAGTTTCAACGCTGCAGATAAAGCTGGGAAATATTGCTTGTAATGGCTTGGTCATGTTATTGTAATAACAAGAGATTTCAGTTTGTCAGCTGTGTGTATATGTGAAAAATGTCAAGTTACACTGTGATTTGGAATCCACATTAAACTGTAGGTTCCCCTGTAACTGGGCTTCTTAGTCAGGAGAAAGGGAAGGGCATACCAATGAATCTTCCTGGCATATTAAAACTGTGTGCCGGACCGAGACTCGAACTCAGGACCTTTGCCTTTCATGGGCAAGTGCTCTACCATCTGAGCTATCCAAGCACAACTCACGACCTGTCCTCACAGCCTCAATTCTGCCAGTACCTCATCTCCTACCTTCCAAACTTCACAGAAGCTCTTCTGCAAACCTTGCAGAACTAGCACTCGTGGAAGAAAGGATATTGCAGAGACAAGGATTAGCCAAAGCCTCGGGGATGTTTCCAGAATGAGATTTTCAGTCTGCAGCAGAGTGTGCACTGATATGAAACTTCGTAGCAGATTAAGACTGTGTGCCGAACCAAGACTCGAACTGAGGACCTCTGCCTTTCGCGGGCAAGTGCTCTACCATCTGAGCTACCCAAGCACGACTTGCGACCCGTCCTCACAGCCTAAATTCTGCCTGTACCTTGTCTCCTACCTCTGCAAGGTTCACAGAAGAGCTTCTGTGAAGTTTGGAAGGTAGGAGATGAGGTACTGGCAGAATTGAGGCTGTAAGAACAGGTCATGAGTCGTGCTTGGGTAGCTCAGATGGTAGAGCATTTGCCCGCGAAAGGTGAAGGTTCCAAGTTTGAGTCTCGATCCAGCACAGAGTTTTAATCAGCCTGGATGTTACATATCAGCGCACACTCCGCTGCAGAGTGAAATTCTCTTTCTGGAAACATCCTCCAGGCTGTGGCTAAGCCATGTCTCCGCAATATCCTTTCTTCCACGAGTGCTAGTTCTGCAAGGTTCACAGAAGAGCTTCTGTGAAGTTTGGAAGGTAGGAGACACGGTACTGGCAGAATTGAGGCTGTGAGGACGGGTCGTGAGCCGTGCTTGGATAGCTCAGATGGTAGAGTACTTGCCTGCGAAAAGCAAAGGTCCCGAGTTCGAGTCTCTGTCTGGCATACAGTTTTAATCAGCCAGGAAGTTTCATATCAGCGTGCACTCCACTACAGAGTGAAAATCTCACTCAACTGCATACCACTTCTAACTTGGTCATGTCTAGTAAGGTATCCAGTGTTCAAAGAAGCCTTTGGGTTGAAGACAGTTTTACCTGACTTCTAAGACTGGAAGGCGTACATTTAAAATGGGTTGCAGAGACAAAGATTCATGCATCATTGCGGTAAACTTGTTTCAAGAATATTATATTCACTATTTGTGATGCTAACTTATCAGATTTGGTAGCAAGAAACTTGCTAAAACAATCAATTTAGTGAATGTAGGGACAAGGGTCAAGAACTAAAAGACTATTATAACATCAATGATCGCTGGTTTTGAATGGAAAGTTAGTGAAAATAGAAGATATTTCTGCTTAACAATTATGGCAAGGGAAGGTTACAAACTAACTGATCAGCAAATGCTGAAGTCTGTGTAGAAGAATGTAGATGATCTACAGCAAAAACTCATAAATATTCTTTGCCATATGCTAAATAATTTCATAATCTGGAAGATAGTGAGTGGGTGGAGTGATCATTGTTCATTAAGACACTTGTGACTGCAAAAGAATAGTGTTTATGGCAGATTTCAAGGAAGCAGAATCCTTGTTGGCAAATGAATGCTTGACAAAGAAAATACAAACAAGTTCAGCTACATAAATAGTGTTCAATAAATTTGAAAGCAAGATCCTGCCTGCCACAGTTTCAAAACACCATAAAAGTTATTTTATCCATGTTGGATCTTGTTGAACTCTGTGGCTGTATTCAATTACGGATTGTTGATGGAGAACACGACCAACAGCAAACACATTTATAAAGCTTTAGCGTACTGCCAGAAAGGGCTTCGTGTTATCATACCCATTTTCAGAAGGCTACACTTGTTTTGTAACAGTATTAGATTTGTCACTAGTATGTTGTCTGCCCCCATATTGCATAAGAATATTTGAGTAGCTAGTGCCACCTATATGGTGTTAATGTGTATGCAGTTGATAACAAGTAAAGTGAATTATACGCACTTACAATTGTTCTGTTGAATGGCATTTTGTCTCGTTTTGATCCTTTTTGCATATTGTAATTCAACCATGAAATAGATCACTTATAAAAACTCCTCTCTGACCAGTTATTGAGTATTATTTGCCAGTTTGTGACTCTAATGAAACTGTATTAAATGAACAGAGAGAGAGGAGATGATCTTGTCTTTGTTTATCGGTGAGAGGGTGTTGCAGAAGTGTTTGGCAAATTCTAGTTAGAGATGCTACAATAAAGGAGATGTTCATTGTGGAGAGCTTTACTCTGAAAGTTCCAAGAGCCTATGTTCCAATATTAGTCAAGAAGAGTGTTACTTCCCCCAGTATACATCTAGTGTTGGCCACAAGGTTAAAATTGGCAAATTCAGCCATATACAAAGGAGTATCAACAGTGGATCTTCCCAGTCTGCAAATCAAGTCAGAAATGAGAAAGTTGACAAAATTATTGTGGTCCACTTTCAACTCGCTGCCATAGACTGCACAGTGCTTTGTAGAATGCAGATGTTCATGTAGGTGTATGGGGGTATTCTTTGCTAGCTGCCATCGGAGCAAAAACGAAATTAATAAGGAAAAATACAAAATTTGGTGATTCAAATAATGGTTTGGAGGAGTCCGTGAAAATTTAAGTTGACCAAACTTTTAAAAACTTACAACTCCAGTGTTAAAATATTGATATGTTGCTTTGATTGTAAATAACACATAAACATAATTGAATAATGTGATATCGAGGCAAACCCATGTTGTTAATACAGTAAATAAAGTTATGTTGAGGGAGAAAAGCAAACTGTATCCTGTTGGTCTCACCACTTTTACCAGTGTCATTCTTTATGAAGCAATGTGGTGTTCTAACCATAGTTATTGTTGATCACTTAAGAGAAATGTTGTATGTTTTCTCTTCTAGGGGAGTAATAGTGGTAAGAGCTTTTCTAGATTAGTTACAGGTTCCACAGATCATTTGTAGATGATATCATAATTATGTGAAGATAGTCACTTTATGAGCTATTTAATATAAATAGTATTGAAATACTTTCCTTTGCAAAACATCTTGCAGATGTGTTAATGTAAAAGTATAAAATAATTTCTAAATTAACCTCACCATTGACTGCCATAAACACACAAACATTTAGTTTGTAGAAGTAAGTATATAATCCTTTTACACAACGTAATTCAGCTTCTTTTCAAATTAGGCTTTCTCATCTGTCATTTCACATTACGTAAATGATTAATGGTTACAAAATTATCAACAACTTTCTGCATTATAGTTATTTTCTGGTATTATTATAATGGATAAAAGTAATCTTTCCAAACTGTAATTGAGGAGTGGAATGTGAAAAGCTTCTAAGTGCCAAATCACACATTTGTCAGGAGAATGAAAAAACAACGTCTCTATCTTTAATGAAAAAACAATGTATCTATCTTGGTATATAACTGATATGTATCCAGGGAACTGAGAAGGTATTGTGATACCACAGACTTATGCAGCTAACCACATCACTGCAAAAAATAATGAGACAAATTAGAATACATACTTTTTTATACATACTTTATTTTACTACTAGTGTACTGACTGTTTCTAGGTGCCAGTAAGAAAGTTTTTACAAGTTTTTTCTTGCATAGAAGAAAACACCAACCAGTCACTGGTAATAATTCTATTTATTTACACGAACAGTGCCGTTACTGGTTTTGAAATGACAGGTTCATCTTCAGGCAGCTGTTCATATTGTATTTGTTGTTGTTAACATTTTTTCCAACAACTAATATAAAAGACAACCAAAACATGAACATCCATCTGAAAATGAACCTGTTGCTTTGAAACCGGTAACAGTGCTATTTGTGTAGATAAGTTGTGTTATTAACAGTGGCTGGTTGCTGTTTTCTTCGCTGCGAGAATCAACTTGTTTTTTACACACAGGCACAGTCTCAAAAATGTCAGTTTTCAACAAGATAGCAGGCAATTTTTTTTTTAATTTTTTTGCAAGTGCCATTAATACCGAAACACTGTGTTTTATTTGTGATAATATAAGCACAGAAAGAAATATAGCATTAGGCTTTTAACTAATAAAACTGTAACCAACAAAAACCTTTTTTCATATTTAAATTTTGGAACTTCAGAGGGAAGTACAGCTAGGCACAAAGACCATTCACCATCTACTAACGCATATTTGAAAGACTTTCTCAATTGTTTAGCATCTGGATCAAATATAGGGATATTCAACAGAGTATCGAGAAAACAATAACACTGAAAATGCATTTTCAGAAAAAATTCCTTTTAAAACAGTTTTCATTTTCACTATTTAGTTGTTTACAACATATTTCATGGGCAAAAAGTACTGTGAAACTGGGGAAAAAAAATACCAATGGGGTATATTGATGGCTGTGGGGATCTAACAAAAGTTGGAAATGGTTTCGTACCCTAGAGACCTCACCAGTTTCAGGCTCTATAAGGCAGTGTAGTGGTTAAAACATTAGACCTGTATGTGGAAGAGCTAAATTTGGATGTGGTTATCCTTAATCTAAACTAGGAGCCATCTTAAAGTGTTAACTTGGCTCCGTGGTGTTGGTGCTAGCATGATTTGTGATGCACCACTGCAATCTCAATATGGTGGAGAGTGGGGGTACCCTGAAATACAACAAATGACCTGTAGGGTGTAAAGCACAAATATCACATAAAGCAATTTGTGTTGTAGTATATTTTGTGCAGGTGATGCCCCACATCTCGTAAGTATTTGCAAAAAGTTATATTTCAAAACCACTAAGTGCTTCTGATAAACTGATTCTTTATTTACTACCAGTTTTAATCATCTGATCATCTTCAGTTATTGGAAATTTTTATGTACCTGTAGATGATCAGATGATCAAAACCAGTAGCAAATAAAGAATTATTTTATCAGCAGCTCTCTGTGGTGTTGAAATGTATGTTTCTCATGTAGTTGCAAAGCTGTTCCTTTTCATCAGTAGAGCTGTGTGCATGTCATAAATTCATGAAACAAACTCTCACTATTTAGTAAAATACAACAATGTCTTATTTCATTTTCCAAAAATTCAAGACAGTCTAACCTTAGCCATTGGTTAGGGTAGAGTTGTCAGGTCTCCTGTATTTCTCACGTTTTCACCTATTTTGACTCTTTCTTTAGTCTCACATGTTTAAGAACATTTCTCCCATATTTCAGTCTGATATAGTGTGGTTGAAATGAAGTATTTCTTAAAATTTTTAATTATTCAACTTCGCTTATCGAAATATTCTGAGCTGTAGATCGAACTATACATTGGCAGCATAGCATTGTTCTAAAACAGTAATGAACCCACTGTGCAGCACATCAGCATCAGTTTTACAGGCATAGACTCAAATGTGCATGGTATTAGGTTGTAGCCACATGGAACAAAATTATTAAGTTGGTTAAGCTAAAGACTGGAAGCTGAAGGTATGGACTCTCCCTTATTTTCAATTAGAAAACCTGGTAACCCTTGTCAGGGATACAAGTTTAATGAAGATAACAAATACAGCGGAACAATTGCTAAAAACATGTTTCTCATCCATGTTACATACCAAATACTGAAAAACAAGCAGTAAACATTCTGGATACAACTAGGGATAAACAGATGAGCTTTTCATGGAATCATAATGTAAAATACGGAGACAGTTACCTCAGGAATGGTACAGTGAATAACAAATTCACCACATGAAAATGGTGGCTTCAACGGTGAACTATCCATGACTGTTGCCTCATGGTTTCACAATATGGCTGGCTGAGATAGAACTGCATCCTCTTTAATACTTTCCTATGAAGAAGTACTGCTGTTTGTGTTTAGAATCATTTGTGGTCATCTCTGCAGTACTCGCTGCTCATGTTTTGTAGAGGACACAGCTACCAGAGCTCACAAACTCACCTTCTGACTGCAGTGATGCTGGCTGTGGTTAGAATGGACAGTGGTGCTATTGTGATCTGTGGGGTGGTCAGCAGTTGGCTTTGGTCCTGTCAGGCACCTGGTGGTGGTGGTAGTTCACCTTCAGACCTAGCATGGTCCTCATCCGGCCATCCAGAGTTAGCTTTTTCGTGATTTCCCCAGATAATTTAAGAAAATATCAGGATGATTCTGTTGAAAAATAGATTACTGATTTCCTTCTCCATGCTTCCTGAATTCGAGCTTCTGCTCCAACTGTAATGATGTTCTCATGGATTAGACCTTAAACCCTAGTCTTCCTTCTCTCCTTCATCTGTGGATGGTGGTTGTGATACTGGTTCCTTAGTGTTTATCATCCCCCCCCCCCCCCCCCAAAAAAAAAAAGAGAAGGTAGTGGGCCAGTATTTAATGTGGACACTAAGTGGTATTGCTTATTTTCCTACTATTGTGGACATCACATCACTGATACAAAAACATCAAAGCCATATCTTGTTTTTGTGGGTGAATGCTACTGCACCCCTGTAGAGCTCTGCACCACTGCCGGCACTGGGCCTTAGAGTATGAGTGTGGTGCCAGTTGTCCACCTAGGCTGGCAGCCACATCTCCCACTGGGCACAGGACTCTAGATTCTGCAGCAGGAATGAATATTCAAAACAAGAAAAAAAACCAAAACAAGGGCAGGGGAGCAGCTGCTGCATGTCTAATAGGAGGCAGTATGCTGCCCTGCACTAACTGCCATGGAAGGACTCAGAGTGCTGTACATAAGGTACTCGAGGTGGTCATGAATGTTGTAAACCGAGTTTCTCCATAAATGCTATTGTCATGTGTATGGCTTAGGCTGCTATGACATTAGAAGATAGAGATCAATGTACAGAAGGAGATACATGTGAGCAATCCAGAGGCAGAAATATATGACAAACGAATTTGAGAGAAACTGACATAAATGACTTATGTATAATGCAGCACTCAGTGGTCAGCATGTGATTCAGAAAGGAGTCAGTGTTGTCTGTGTACACACAGTCCAAGACATGAACTGGTGCAGTACTAGTTGAGATAAGATGTGAATGCTGTACTGGCTGATGATCTGTTTGATATTCTTGTTACTTGCTCATGAGTAGACATATCTCTAAGCAAGTTATTTGGTAGAAAACATCCACCTTCAGTGTCCCTCATAGGAAACTCTCCCAAGATCTTGAATCAGAGAATTGTAGAGATATCAGTGTGATTTCCTTTGCTAACTTCTAATCTTCCTTCCGCCTTTGCTGACACACTTCTTTTGTTGCAAAGCCATCTTCATCCTTTGACATGCCGAAGGTGAGAGGGAAGGGCCATAAACAGTTGGTAATTCAAATAAATTACGGTATATGGCAATAAGGGCTGGGAACGAGCACCGTATTCACTCAATCTACATTGGAGATCTATTCAGCATCTCAAAGTGTTCATTCTAACAGCAGTCTTGAACACAGGTTACAGCCGGTTGTAGATTCTTGTTCACATCAGAACAAACAATGCTTTTCACTTGGATACTGAGGTCATATGTAGTATCTTCCAACAACTGACTGAGAAGATTAAAACAATCAGTGTTGCTTGTGATGCTTTGATGGAGCTCACAGCCTGTCGCATTGTTCCTAAAAATTGCCGAGAACCTCCGGTTTTGAGCCAATTAGAAGACATAAACCAGAGACTTTGGCAATTCTGTGACAACCTAGGCTGTGACTACCCAGAATTGAGCCATAGGGTTGAATCTGACTGGCTCTTTAGATCATGTGCAAACTCTTGTCATACTTTTCATGTGTGGGCAGTGGAAATGAAGTTAATTTGGTGTTTCTAGACTTTCCACAAGGCTTAGTATGGGACCCACACCAGATAACAATACCTGGTTACCAGAGGGTTTATAAATCAGAGCAATGCAAATGGTCACAGGCTTGCTTCATTGGTGAGAGAGTGTAACAGAAATGTTGAGAACAGGCAGACCTCCAAAGAAAGGTGCCGTACTTCTTGCAAGGACCTCCTTAGTAAATTTCAAGACCAGGATTTGCAAGCAAAATCTATAAATATTTTTCAGTCTTCTGTGTATTTATACTGTATCAATTTTGGAAATAAAATTAGGTGATAACAGCTCCCAGGGAGGTGTACATCTAGTCATTCTTACCATGCTACACCTGTGAATCAAACAGGAAGAAACATTAATATTCAGTACAGTAAAAAGTGCCCTCTGCCATACATTTCATAGTGACTCATAGAACGTAGATGTATATGTAAAAGGGGATGCTAAAAAACACCTTAACTGATTATCAGGAGATTGCAGAGGGAACCGAAATTCTTGACATTTGTGTGCCTGGAGCAGAGTCTTTAAGGCCAACCACAGTTGTATGTACGCTACAGGTTTTAGAGTGTAGTGCTCTGTTGGTGCATCCATGTTACATTGTGTATTTAATGTGAGGGTCATGGGAGGTGGATTTTCTACCTGAAAACAGATTTGCATCAAGCTATCAGAGTTTACTTTGGGCCCATGGGAAGCCTAGACAAGACATGAAGAATGTCTGTGGAGCAAGTCTTGTTATTCCTTGTATTCAGCAATACTGTGCCTAAGTCCAAAACTCACCAGAATAGCATTGCAGTCCACAAACATTTTAAACAGGAACATTTATAGGTAATCAAGTAACTTACAGATACCATACATTACGGTGAATCTACTTTTTCTATTTGTAAATATTTTTGTGAGATTTTGACAGGATGTTCAAAATGTATGTGAACGGATGTTCTGTTCCAGTCGCGTGTTATACTATAGCATCAGGCCTCAACAACATTATTGCAAAAATGAGTGGATGGCCTAATGTGAAATACACGAAACATTAGCACTTATTACAGCCATTGCTTTAGATTCATGGGAATTTGTTGGTTGCATTCCATTCTTTCAGGGAATATGTTGCAGGTGCTAGATTTCTGGATGAAAGAACTGACACAATGCAGACCTATCAGCTGTTGTAGTAAAATACCAGCCGTGTGTTGCACGGGTGGTCAGATCAACTGTTTGTGATAACTATCTCATGAAGGTAATTTTCGAACTGAGGTGCACCAAATACAAGCTGTTCTAGAGAAAGCTGAGTAATAATGAGTTCACTTGCAACACTGAGAGGCACCTGGTAGCATATTAATGACCTTCTTTGCATCCTTTTTCAAGGGGCAGCTGAAAATATGCACCCATTACTCAAAGGGACCATCTTCCAGTTTGGAAATCAACACTTTTGTATTAGGCAAGAGATATGTTATCTTGAAATAGCCACTCATTTGCCAGGACTTGTCTGGGGTGGGGTGGGGTGGAGGGGGGGGAGGGGGAGCTCAAATACTGGATAGAATGTGTCATGGAACTCCTATTTCCATCAGGCAATTGAGTTCTTTGTGAGCTCATTCCGGAGGGTTATGGTGTAGGACATGCCCTAGGAAACTGAAGAGTGGGATGGAATGCAGTTTTGTGAAATATTGCACATGCACAATGTCCTTCTGAAATAAGCAAGAAAATGCCTTGTATAAGTTTCTGCGTTTATACATGATATAAGGCTAGACGTGACGCACACCGAATTGCCCACAGGAAATATAAATTTATTAAATAAATTCAAGCCAAAGGTATTTGCAATTTCATCTGAAGCTGACACAACAGACTTGTGTGTGGTGGCCACTAACCTGATGCCTGGTGACAACCTATACATAATCAATATTATTATGGTTTTCAGCAGCAGGGCAGAATTTAGCTTCCAGTAACTTGTGGGACCAAGTATTGCTGCTGCTTCAGCATCCAATTAAAAAGAACCTTTCAACTGGCTGTGGTGATATTGATCCACAGCCTCCTTACCTCTAGATATTCTCACTTGGTGCAGCACGAGTTTTGCAGCCGCCTAGGTTAATGGCATACCCTGTACAGTCTTCTCTCTGCTGTTGCTTGGACTTAAGTAATTATCATCCAATTTCCATACTGACATCTTCTTCCCAAGTATATGAAAAAGTAATGTATTCAAGAGTAGTGCCACACTTAAATGAAAACAGTTTACATACCAAATCACAGTTTGGATTCCACAAAGGTTGCTCAACTGAGAATGCTATTTATACATTTACTCACCAAATAGTACAAGCATTAAATAGTAATATATTGCCAATTGATATTTTTATCATCTCTCCAAGGCTTTTGATTGTGTACACCTTGATACTCTCTTACAAAAATTCAAATTTTCTGGAATTGATGACTTAACACATGCTGATTTGAATCATACTTGACAAACAGAATGTAAAAGGTTGTGCTGAATATTTCAGACAATATCGTAAAGGTAGAAAATTTTAGTGACAGGGGTAAAATCACGAAGGGAGTTCCACAGAGTTCAATTTTGGGTCCACTGCTATTCCTTATATATCTGAATGACCTTCCATTTAACTTTCACTGAGCGAAATTCATACTTTTTTGCAGATGACACTAATGTTACAATCAATCCCATTAGAGAGAAAACAACGGAAGAGTTAGTAAATGATGTGTTCCATAGAATTATTAAGTGGATCCCTGAAAATGGACTCTCCCTAAATTTTGAAAAAAGAAAAACACTACATTCAGTTCTGTAAAACAAGTAGAGTCATACCAACAATGGATGTAGCACATGTGCAGGAGTCTGTAAATAGTTTAGAATACTCCAAATTTTTGGTTGTAGATATTGATGAAAACTTGAACTGGAAGAAGCATATTACCAAGCTCCTGAAACAATTAAGTTCTGCTACTTTTGCTCTTCGTACAATTGCTGGTCTTGGAAACAAATGTATCAACCTCCTGACATATTTTTCATTTTTCCACTCAACAATGTCTTACATAATAATTTTCTGGGTTAACTCATAACTTACAAAGAAAATATTGATATCACAAAAGCAAGCAGTAAGGATAATAACTGGTGTTCGGCTATGGACGTCATATAGGTATCTCTTCAAGGAGCCAGGCATTTAACTGTGCCATCACAGTTCACATTTTCACAAATGAAATTCATCATACTAATCCATCACAATTTGAGAAGAACAGTGATGTACATACCTACAAAACTAGAGGGAAAAATGACCTTTATTACCCACTGTTAAAGCTTTCAGTACCTCGGAAAGGAGTTCAAAAATGCAGCAACAAAAATGTTTAATCATGTGCCCAATATCATAAAATATCTGACAGGTAGCAAAGCAAGTTTTAAATCTAATTTAAAATCATATCTCCTGGACAACTTTTTCTATTCCATTGACAAATTTCTATTTAATAACTGGTATACAGTATTTAAAAAATCTTGTTTTTAAGTATAGCTGCATAAGTAGGAATAAAATGACAATATCTTCATTAATGCTAACAGTAATCATGTATACATATCCTGTAAACTCACTCATTCAGCATCATTTTGATAAAAGAATCTGTTGTTGTCGTGGTCTTCATTCTGAAGACTGGCTTGATTCAGCTCTGAATGTTACTCTATCCTCTGCAAACCTTTTCACCTCCAAATAACTCCTGCAACCTACACCCTTCTGAATCTGCTTTTGTCTCCCGAGTTCTATTCAGTACTTCCTAGGGATTGATGACCCTGTAGTTTGGTCTCTTTACACCCCAAACAAACCAACCAACCAGTACTTCCTCATTAGTTACGTGATAAACCCATCTAATCTTCACCATTCTTCTGTAACACTACATTTCAAAAGCTTCTCTTCTCGTTTTATCTAAATTGTTTATTGTCCATGTTTCCCTTCCATTCTTGGCTACACTCCAGGCAAATACTTTCAGAAAAGACAACCTAACATTTCAATCTATATTTGCCATTAACAAAATATCTTTTTCAGAAATGCTTTTCTTGCCATTGCCAGTCTGCGTTTATATCCCCTCTACTTTGGTCATCATCAGTTATTTCGATGCTCAAATAGCAAAGCTCATCTGTCACTTGAAATGCCCCGTTTCCTACTCTGATTCCCTTGGCATCACCCAATTTAATTCGGCTGCATTCCATTATCCTTGTTTTGCTTTTGTTGTTGTTCATCTTATATCCTCCTTTTAAGACAATGTCCATGCCCTTCAACTGCTCTTCCAAGTCCGTTGCTGTCTCTGACAGAATTTCAGTGTCATCTGCAAACCTCAAAGTTTTTATTTCTTTTCCCTGAACTTTAATTCGTACTCCAAATTTTCTCTCCCCCCCCCCCTGCCCCCCCTTTACTGCGTGTTCAATGTACAGTTGAATAACATCAGGGATGTTCCACAACCCTGTCTCACTCCCTTCTCAACCACTGCTTCCCTGCCATGCCCCTCAGTTCTTATAACTACTGTCTGGTTTCTGTTCAAGTTGTAAATAACCTTTCACTCCCTGTATTTTATCCCTACTACCTTCAAAATCTTAATGGGAATATTCCGGACAACATTATCAAAAGCTTGCTCTAAGTCTACAAATGCTGTAAATGTAGGTTTGCTTTCCTTAATGTATCTTTTAAGATAAGTCATAGTGTCAGTATTGGCTCGCGAGTTCCTACATTTCTCCGGAATCCAAACTGACCTTCCCCGAGTTCAGCTTCTACCTGTTTTTCCAGTCTTCGGTAAAGAATTTGTGTTAGTATTTTGCAGCCATAACTAGTTAAACTGATTTTCACACCTGTCGGCCACTGCTTTCTTTGGAATTGAAATTATTACATTCTTCTTGAAGTGTGAGGGTATTTTACTTGTCCCACACATCTTGCACATCAGAGGGAAGAGTTTTGTCATGGCTGGCTCTCCCAAGGCTACCAGAAGTTCTGACAGAATATCGTCTACTCCTAATACCTCGTTTCAACTTAGATATTTCAGAGCTCTATCAGATTCTTCTCGCAGTTTCATATCTCCCATCTCATCTTCATCTACATCCACTTCCCTTCCTATAATATTGCCTGCAAGTTTATCTCTCTTGTGTAGACCCTCTTTATACTCCTTCCACCTTTCAGTTTCCCCTTCTTTGCTTAGGGCTGGTTTTCCATCTGAGCTCTTGATATTCATAAAGCTGCTTCTCTTTTCCCCAAAGGCCTCTTTAATTTTCCTGTTGGCAGTATTTGTCTTTCCCCTAGTGAAATGTGCTTCTAAATCCTTACATTTATCATCTAGCTATTCCTGGTGGTATCATTTTTTAAACTTTTTATTCCCTTTCACCTGCATCAGATAATCTATGGAACGTGTAGATAATGAACTAACTAACTATCTATCTGATGTGGTACAGACTGAGTACTTTTGAGTATTTCCTTGATCAATAAAGTGTCCAATTTGAGGGCTTCAGGTAGCTTCATATTGTATCAGATGATCTTTTATGGGGCTTTCCATGAGCTGGAGAAGACAAAACAAGGGCCTACTTATACATATCATCTTAGCAGCCATTTCTAAATTTGATTAGCCTGGTTTTTTCTTTTAATTAAAGATGCAAAAATACATGGACATCCCATACACTTGCTGATCATAGTATTGGACCAGCTTCTTTATTAGTTCTTAAAGGTCAAAAGAAGCTTTTGCAACAATTAAAAGACTTGTGTGCCACAACAATGTAGGAAATAATCATGTCAGGAACAGTATCTCTCTTACGAGCTGCCATGTGGTGGTGCTGTAACTGTGTGGATTAGTTATTTCAGTCTTTGCAGCCCCTCTCATAATTTAGGGAATAGATCAAGGAACCATTGGGCCAGTGGTGGGGAATGGGGAAACAGTGAACATTGCAATATAAGTTTTTGGATAAGCTATTGATACTGTTAAAGTGGTTGCTTTTGTTACAGCTGTTAAAAAGGAGTCATATGGCATTGTTGGCTGGAAGTTCCTTAGGGGTGGGGTTAGCTATCTAATCACAAAGCATTTTCTTCCTACAGCCTCAATTCCATTTTCCACACATTGTGTGAGAGTTGTGTCTTAAGTGTGTAGATTACCATATTGGGTGTGTGATAGTGTGGTGTCATGTTTGCACTGTATGAAGATGAGAGAAGGCAGAGGGTGAAACCCAGTTCTTGCTATAGCCTACACCTCTCAGATAACATTAAGGAGACCTCCAGACTTAAAATCCACATCTGACAGACAGCTCACCATCAGCAGCATAACATGCATTCATGTCATGAGACATTATGGAGAGGTTTGGAATTTTATGCAGAACATTGGTGCCAAGTATAGTGATCAGGAGCTTTACACCACCACCCCTCCTCTGATTGTCAGCCAGATTTTGGGTGTGAAAATTTCTTCCACCACCAGCTACCAACAAGTCAAGCATCTCCACAAAGGCATGCATTAGTGACCTCGGTTAAGGAGTCAGAATTGCAGCTGTTGCTACTCCATCTGTTACCATAGCACTGAAGTTATATATGAAGTCTTCACAGGTTGTTAGCTGAGTAGCATCGTCGTCTCGTAGCAACATTTTGATGGAATGCGTCTCCATCGTCTTCAGGTGAAGTGTCGGGATATCATCGGTCACAGGCTTATATCTCTGCTGGACCGCTCTCCGCTACCCGCAGCCGGCCAATCACGGCGCCCGTGGAAACGCCCGATGCGCCTGGATCGGCCGGTGGTAGTGGTGGGGAGGGGGGGGGGAAGGGGGGGGGGGGCGCATGCGTGGGGTTCAAGTTCCGGCGTCCATCTCTGTCTGCTCCATCCACGGCCCTCGGTGGAACGGAACATTCTTCTCTGATTTTCCTGATTGCAGGGTCCCAGGCTGTGCTGAGATGGTAGCCACTGTTGCAGTTGATTAGGTTGTCGTGTAACCGTATTTCTATGGACTCTTTGATTACTGAGTCCCAAAAACCATTTGTACTGCACATTTTCTTTGTGTCCTCGAAATCGAAGATGTGCTTCTCGTCAATACTATGTTCCGCCACTGCAGATTTGTTGGTCTGACGCAAGCGTACATACCTAATGTGTTCACTGCGGCGCTGTGAGATGCAACGCTGCGTCTGTCCTATATATAGTCCATAGAAATACGGTTGATGTGTCAGCCTGAAACCGGTAACCACTACAGCTGAATTTTATATCATTGCAACTGAGACAGATTAAAAAAAAAAATAATCATCATCAAATTACCCCAATACCGAACAGTTCTCTGCAGTTCACAAGACTGAAGGTTAAGACATTTTGTCATACTCAGATATAAGGTCTGCAAAAGCAAATTGTTGCATACCAGTTGTTAGGAATAAGTAGTGTGAAAAATTGTATATGTAAGGTGCATGTTAAATGGAGTGTTTGATGCTAATATACAATGGAAATGTAACACAAGAAAGGCTATAGGTCCTAAACATAACTGTCTGAAAAATACAATTTGTTGTTTGTGAAAAATCAATGATTCTAATAGAGAGCAGATGAAGTTGTTATGTAGTATCTGTTGAAAACTGAACATTTATATTTCTCTTAATCTTTTTTTAAATATTTACCTTTTATTGTAGTTTTGTCTTATGAATAGACGTTGCTTCATTCGAGAACCATCTCCATATACATGAATCTGATTTATATTTGTTGTAGCTGACTCTTTATCTTGGAAGTGTTTCTTTTCCTGTTAAAGGTTTGATTACCGGCAGGCATCTGTGCGAACATCAATGGCCCTAGAGTCAAATGCTTGGCTCTCGTCCAACAGTACAGCTGCAGGTACAACAGCAAGGGAACAGCAACAGCAGCAGCAGCAACAACAACAGCAGCAGCAACAACAACAGCAGCAGCAGCCACCGCCACCACCGCCACCTCCTCCACAGCATACAGCTGTTGTAAAGACACGTGATGACCAGCTTGGTCAAGTTCCACAGCATGGTAGCCAGAATTTCATTGGAGCAGATGATAATCAGCAAAGAAGTTTGCTGAAAATACCATCATCAGTTGTTGGCAAATGTTCCATGTTCACACAGACTGAACACACAAACAGGTAACCTTCTACCATTTCACCCACTGGGGACACCCTAAAGCATGAAATAATTTTACTTGGTGGATGCTGTTTACTGTATGTCGTTGTAATGGGTAACTGTTATGTTCAGAGTAGCTTTCTGTGTAGAATACTGTACCATTGATTCCAGTCATAGCTAGGCACTAAATTTGTTCTACTTTGTAATAGTCTCAAATGTTGTTACTTTATGGTACTGTCTGTGTGCCACTTTGTCATTATAATGTTTTTCATTGAGGCATACTTTCTGCTTCCCCTTTTTAACCTTCTCCTCTCTCAGTATATCAGTAGCATCATGCTTCACTGGGGGCTGCTTAGGATGTTTTGGTTTGGTAACAACTTCAAGGTTATAATCCTTTCCATAGCAATACTAGTACCACAGTATTGCAATTTGAGGGAAGGTTGGTGGCAGACTGAAGCTTTGAGTCTATCATTGAGACAAGCATGGGTGGCATTATTGGGAAGGCATTAGGAGAGCAAGGCAAGTGTGTAGGTCTGAGTCCCGATCTGGCACACAGTTCCAATGTATTAACAGTGTACATCACAGAAAATATTCAACAAAACTCAAGACATTTCATTTTAGTTCCAATTTCTTCACCTTCCGTGTCCAGTCTGAGCTTGTGCTGTATCTCAAGTCACCTTGATTTAAATTGGATGTTAGAACCTGAACCTTCCAGCAGGAGCATTTCATATCAACATTCTTCAATCTCTAATAGATGTGTGACAGTACTTGGGGTCACAAGATGCCATGCCAACTTTAGAATATCTTATGTATATACAAGATGCTATTTACGAGTGGGGTGAGCGGCCAATTATACCTAATATAATATAATATTCTAAAGTATTAACATATTAAAACATTGTACTGAACAGATATTTGAGAACTTGCACAAGAGCTTGAATTTAAAAAGAAAAGAAGCTTTTTGAGTATAGTCCTGAAGAGCTCTCAGATTTCACTACACATTTTTCCTTTTCATATCTGACACTGTGCTAAGCTCAAACTTTAAGAAAGACACACTTAATTTGGTGTCCAGACATCAGTATTAACTTTTCGACTGATTCTCCAAGATAAATTGATCTTCTAGAGTTTTACAACCAGGCACATACAGTGTACTTTCCAATTTGAGTATAGGGGAACAGAATTATAGCCATAAACATTTCTCCGTAGATTTTTTTTTCTAGTTGCCAGGGATCCTCAGAGGAAAATGGTAATGACCTGCTAAATCATAATGCACAAGAAATTAATGAAATTATATTCCAAGGTAGTGAGCGAAGTATTTAGAGATATGGGTTCAAAGAATGGAATCGAACAGGCCAAAAAAGTGCCGTACATGAAGAGAACACGGCTCTCTCAGGACAAAATTATAACTTATGTGATCAATTGGGAAAGAAGTATCAGGGCAGAAGCTAGGTGCTCAACATACACTCGTGTGCAAGACCTTAGAACAAAAGTAACTTTTGCGTGATGTGTCACTGCCAATTAATGTAGCTTTATGAAACTTGGACCATACATAGAAAGAACTGCTGCAGTGTAGTATAGAAGTTAACTGAAAGAAATATGCGATGAGATGAACAGAAATGACACTTTCATTCAGAGACAGTAATTACACTGAAGTCTCCATGATTCTTGGTGGTCTCTTGGACATTACAAAAGCCAGGACATGCTCTCAATAGAGTGTGTGATCACCATGAACAGCAATGCCTGCTCTGCAATGTGCTCCCATGCTGGCCACAAGGTTGGTAAGGAGTTCTTGTGGTAGGGTATTCCATTTCTCCACCAGCACAGCTGACAACTGCTGGATGGTCAATGGTGCATGTGGATGTGCTGCAGTACATCTCCCAAATGCATCTCATATGAGTTTGATGGAATTTAAGTTGAGGGAACAGACAATTCAATCCATTCACAGAATATCCTCTCGTTCCAATAGTTCCTCCACCAGTGCTGTTTGATGTGGTCACACATCGTCATCCATAAAAATGAAGTCTGGGCAGAATACATTCCTGAAAAGACACACACAGGGAAGAAGTATAGAGTCACATTAACATTGACAAGCTGTCAGATTCAGATCCCGCGTGTCTGTTGTGGTTGTAAGTTTGGTTGTTAAAACAACAATATGGTAGTTGGGAGCAGAATAATCAATCAACATTAATCAGTGAGTATAACGTGTTCAAAGATTTGAAGGTCAGTACGTCCATGCAACATTATACCTCCCCATACCATAACACCTGGACCACCAATCATGTTCGACAGTACTGGGTGCAGCCTCTTATGGCAAGGGGTCGGAACACACAATGCATGCAAGAACATTGTTGAACATGATCCAGGAGGACGATGGTTCAAACACGTGTCTGGCCCTCCTGATTTAGGTTTTCCGTGGTTTCCCCTAAATTGCTTAAGGCAATTGTTGGGATGGTTCCTTCGAAAAGAACATGGTGGATTTCTTTCTCCACCCTTCCCTAATCTGAGTTTGTGCTCCATCTCTAATGACCTTGTTGTTGATGGAATGTTAAGCTCTAATCTCCTCCTCCTCCTCCTCCTCAAACATGCTTGTTTTGGTGGTCCAGTTGTTATGATGTGGGGAGACATAATTTTGTATGGGTGTACTGACCTCCAAATCTTTGAACATCAGTTAGTATTATTGTGACACTGTGCTTCTTCCCAACGTTTGTCTCTTCATAAGTGCATTTGTCTCTGACTTCAGTTTTATGTGTGAAACTGCATGAAACAGCACTGGTGGAGGTACTCTTGAAATAAGAGGATATTTGGTGAATGGACTGCCTTGCCCACTCTCCAAACTTAAATCCCATTGCACATGTGTGGATGCATTGGGGAGACATATTGCAGTACGTCCACATGCACGCACAAGTGACCATCCAGCAGTTATTAACTACACTAGTGGAGGAATGGAACCATACTGGTGGAGGAGTGGTAGTTTGTTAGTCAGTCAGTCAGTCATATTCATGTTCTGGGGATCATTTGCAAGACAAACCGCAATGATGTGCAACAAGTAATTTTACATTTATATTCCAAATTAATTAAGTTTTTTTAAAATATACAGATGTGAGTTAGTAATGACTAACCACCACCCGCTTACACATCGCAATAATTGAAATTATTATACAGAATAGAGAAGGTGTCAAGGAACAACTTTAAAAGTTTGTTTTCAAATTTTACATTGCTGTTTGTCAGGCATTTTATATCCGTGGCACATTTCTCTATATACAAGTCCCCAACTATGATCTCCTAAGTCAACATTCCGTATGTTCAGACTGATGAATGCTGTGAAGACAGCGTCATCTGCTCATAGCTCATTCCGCTCTTCTCAGTAGTACAGGAAAGTCCTATTTATATGCCTTCATTTGCACTCAGCACTACTACTAGAAGGTTAAATGATTCTGCTGTATGCCCTGTGCATGATTGATCAAGCAGTTAACCCATAATGCCCTTCCTATTTGGTACACTTGAAATTTTCCTACTGTACATCTTTTGGGCCTTGCAACAAAGAGGCGAGTCACATGCCGCTGTTATGCATCTGAGACTGGTTATCGAGTTCAAATATTAGCTTGTCCCCTTCCAGAGTCAGCGCAATTGCGCAGCCACCCCTTGGTCAAGAACTTCTTCTTAAACTGAACTAATGGATTCGTTGGAATATTTCTTACGTTTGCGACGTGTCCCTTCCCCCAGGGAAAATTTTGTAAGCTTGGACCTCTGAGGTTATAAAATTTTCATGGCCTAACCGTGCATGCCAGTGGATTGTACAATCGCTTTATTTCCAAACACACAATTAGGTATTACAGGCTTGTTAGTACAGATTCATGATAAAATAGTTTTCACACTGTAAAACTTTTGTATATTGTTCACATGTACAGTATAGAATCATAGCTTTTAGTAGTATGTGACTTATTGGATACCTTTTCTCACAGAATTACTATTTTTCTTCATGAGTGTTCATCATATACTACATCACTACACATAATTCGTGGATATAGATTACATTTTCACGTAATACAAAATTCATATCACTGGAATCATTGGCATCATAATAGAGAAACACATTTTTTACAATGAACACATTGGAACGCAATATCGTTGGATATAGTTTAAATGTTTACATGATACAATGTTCAGTTTACTAGACTCAGTAGAGATACCTCCTACTGTACCATTTGTCAGCCTGTAACTTGGGTGGCTCTACCATTGGCATTTCTGCTTCTACTTTTCTGGGAGGTTGGGGCATCTAGCTTTATTGCTTCCACAACACTCAGTCAAAATGAGTAGTATGCTGGATTGCTCTAGCATTGTACTCAACTAACTCTTCCTCTTCAATGTAGCATTCTGCTTGGGGAGAATGTGTATACCTTACTATGTTTTTAACAGTGTTACTGGTCACTACTGTATTACTTTCATTAATGACAGTGCATACTGCATTTTAACCATTACATTTGATATACTGGATACTCATGTACCCTAACTATAGTGCCCTATGCTGACCTCAGTTATCTGCACAAATAGCAGATGCATCCTGATCATCACCAGCACTTACTATGTACCTACATGTATAATTTGACATTAATACCTACATCAGAATATTTTATGGTATGTGTGGCTGGTATACATGGCTGTTAATTGTGTAAACACATTTTATTTTCCTTATGTAGCACCAGGTCTACGTAGATTTGGTGTCAGCAAATTGATCTTAGTTTGTTACACCCTGTTTTTATGTGTAACAGATCTGAAGGTGGCAGTAGCCGAAACCGGTAATAGTGAAGTGTAAAAGTGCATGTGATTAAGACGGGCCTTTAAAATAAAGTGCCGCAATATGATCATGGACTCATTTTCAGACTTTTGTTTTCAACTGATGAACTACTGTATTAGCTACACACACCTTATTACAACATCTTCCTCCAAATTTACAAAATTGTCGACCACACCTCTGACAGCACTTACAGTAGATACACAAATAAGAAGTTATAATTAAAAAACAGAGTAATATTGTACCAGTGTACTACCACATGGAGTACTTGCTCCTCAACCAACCTCTGAATGTTGTGCATTGTTATTAGTCGATTTCAAATTGTAGATCTTCCGTTTCATGTCCAGCAACCTTAAGGTGGTCCAAATGCTTAACTACATGCTCTAATAGTAAAATTATAGGAATCTGGGATACTTCGTGTTTTTATTCCTGTGCTAGACAACAATCCATGTCTATATTTAACTTAGATATTATGTCTATTTTACTGGTTTTGTTGCGTATCATATGTTTATACTACAACATTATCTGTGTAGCATAGCCCTGACATTTACTTAGAAAGCTTGCATTGCCCATGCTTCGCACAGTGAGGTGAGTAGGAGATAGATCGTTACACAGTATAGTCAAACCTTTTTGCTTTGAGGCAACATACAACCATTCGTTGTCTTGTATCTGCATCCAGATACTATGTACTTAAGATTGCAATCTTTTGGAATTTCTCTTACGGGCTGAAGCGTGCCAGCTTCATACTGTTCATGATTGTACATGGACATCAGCACGAAATGCTGCCTACATATCTGACATCTTAGGGTGACCATTTTGCATAGCAATGGACAGCTCCACATACTGTCACTTCACTTTGTCTAAGGTCAGGAATATAAGTGAATAATCACTTCATCTTATCAAATTCAGCTGGTAAGGGCCAAACCGTATATAGAGTATATACATTGCTATTAAACTAAGGGTACATTCAACACACAATGCAACATAGTACCTGCTAAAAATATGTCTAAATCCATTATCTGCAGCAACTGATACCATTGGCCTTAAGTGAGTTCAATAGGAAATCTCTTTTCTTTCAAATCCTCCTCAGTAAGCTCAAGGTGCTTAACTTGTACAGAATTTATCGAGTGTGGCTTCAATAGGCCCTTTTGTGCATTCACTATGGTAGAAATCAACAAGTCATATTGCCATTCTAGTTCATTAAACATGGCTGTAAGTTGCTCTAGTTGCTCTTAATGTTATTAAGATCATGGTGTGTTGTACCTTCTTACTTGTACTGTTTTCGTATTCTTCTACATGCACTCTCAGTTTTCTAATCCCATTGTTAATAGTGTACTCATTCTTAGTCACTGTGTTTATTGTTTGATTTATCCCTGTTAGTCATGCTGTCACTTTAGTCACTTGTCCTTTTGACAGTCGCAACAGTTCTCTCTGTTCTTCTTCTTGCTCTAAACAAGGATTCACCATCTTCATCTAGTGTACCTGACAATATCTTGCTAGTCTCACCAATAAAATTTAGTATTCCTCATTTTATCCTTGTATTCTCGTACCTAGATAACCGTCCAATTAACTCTTTCGCTTGTGTAATTTTTCCTACATGCTGTGTGATCGTCTGCTGTACGCTTTTGCACTTGCCTTTGCTTACCTTAACTAGATACAACTGCATAAGGCAGCGCGTTAGACTTGGCTGGCCACTCACTGTATTTCCTCAAACTTCTCGTGTAGTTCCTTTAGGTCAAAATAGCTAACTATTCTCCAAGTTTACTGTACAGACTGACCATACCGTGGTTATCATAATATATTCCCGGAACCAACTGGAACTGTTGTATCCTTAAATCTTGTGACTGCATTCCTCTTTCCGCGGGGCAGGTCACCAACACACTTCCCATAAGTGCTGTTACCCTGAGTGCCCATCCCCCTGGCATCTGTAATAGAAAGAAACTCTCAGCCTACTGGTCGTACCCTCACTCCAGAAAAACTGTTTTAATTGATTTGCATGCACTTTTATACATTTCTTTCCCGTAATCTAATAATCACATTTGGCTCTTTCACATCCACAGCAGTATATGGCCCTCACCGTGTACTATCTAATTTGTTGCTGCATCCCCTTCGTACACTTTCATCATAAAGTAACATGCAGTCATGCTTCTGGAACACTTTTGGACTCTGGGTCTTGTCACAATTTAACTTATACTTTTCCTTGTGCTGATGTCACTACTGGAGCAGCCTGAGCAGCATTTGCATCTTTTGCCACATTTCAGTTGCATATTCATAGTAATTACAAATCACATTTGCCAGTTGCTTCTGGAGCCAAAGTTATAGGTTAAATTTCCTACCGAAAAATAATTCAAATGGGGTGTTCCCTATTGTACTACAAAGTGTCGTGCTATATGCAAACGAGGTGTACTGTACCAAATGGTCCCAATCTGACTGACTGCGACTAATATAGTATTGTAACACCTTTGTTAGCATACAGTGGGTGTGTTCCAGTGCACCATTGGTTTGTGGGTGATAGCTTGTGTCTGGGCATTTTATATCTTTAATGGCTTACATGTCTGCCTCATGCATGGTACCACTTATAAAATCGTGTGGCTGATGCATTGTCACGTATTAGAAGTATATGCAATGCAGGTACAGAGCCCAAACATAGTTGACTGAGCCAGCTGTCACTTAGTAGTGACGTTGGTATCCCAAACCTTACAATTACATTCTCAAATAGTTTTCGCACAGCCATGTCAGCGTCTTATCAGTCAATTGGCTTGGCTAAAACAAATTAAGTTAGTGTATCTTGAAATGTCAGAATGAGTCAGTTACCTGCATTTGTTTGCGGTAACAGTTCTACGATGTCAGTACTGCATCTTTCAAATACAAATTCTGGTGTTGGGGTCAATTCCAATGGCTGCTTCGTCTTTGTCTGTGTTATAATGTTTATCTGACATCTCTCACAAGTCTTAATAAATTCCTCTATATCAACCTTCATCCCAGGCCAAGTACAATATTGTTTCATCTATTCATAAGTTCTCCCCACCCCCCGATGTCCACCTATAGAGGATATGTTCATCTGAGTTAATAGCCAGTTTGTGTGCTGGATTCATTGTGCTCTCCGTGCTTAGCAATGGTGTGTCAACGTTTTCACCCTCAGCTGTCTGCTCTGTTGTCTCAGCGATTGTTTTTATCGCTTTGCCAGCTCTCTCTGTGCATGTCTCCAAGATTCCCGGCTGCGACTGGCTTATTATCACAAACACTCACATCCTCAGCTGGCTCAGTCAACTGTGTTTGGGCTCTGTACCTGCATTGCATATACAGGGTTATTACAAATGATTGAAGCGATTTCACAGCTCTACAATAACTTTATTATTTGAGATATTTTCACAATGCTTTGCACACACATACAAAAACTCAAAAAGTTTTTTTAGGCATTCACAAATGTTCGATATGTGCCCCTTTAGTGATTCGGCAGACATCAAGCTGATAATCAAGTTCCTCCCACACTCGGCGCAGCATGTCCCCATCAATGAGTTCGAAAGCATCGTTGATGCGAGCTCACAGTTCTGGCACATTTCTTGGTAGAGGAGGTCTAAACACTGAATCTTTCACATAACCCCACAGAAAGGAATCGCATGGGGTTAAGTCAGGAGAGCGTGGAGGCCATGACATGAATTGCTGATCGTGATCTCCACCACGACCGATCCATCGGTTTTCCAATCTCCTGTTTAAGAAATGCCGAACATCATGATGGAAGTGCGGTGGAGCACCATCCTGTTGAAAGATGAAGTCGGCGCTGTCGGTTTCCAGTTGTGGCATGAGCCAGTTTTCTAGCATGTCCAGATACACGTGTCCTGTAACGTTTTTTTCGCAGAAGAAAAAGGGGCCGCAAACTTTAAACCGCGAGATTGCAGAAAACACGTTAACTTTTGGTGAATTGCGAATTTGCTGCACGAATGCGTGAGGATTCTCTACCGTCCAGATTCGCACATTGTGTCTGTTCACTTCACCATTAAGAAAAAATGTTGCTTCATCACTGAAAACAAGTTTCGCACTGAACGCATCCTCTTCCATGAGCTGTTGCAACCGCGCCGAAAATTCAAAGCGTTTGACTTTCTCATTGGGTGTCAGGGCTTGTAGCAATTGTAAACGGTAAGGCTTCTGCTTTAGCCTTTTCCGTAAGATTTTCCAAACCGTCGCCTGTGGTACGTTTAGCTCCCTGCTTGCTTTATTTGTCGACTTCCGCGGGCTACGCGTGGAACTTGCCCGCACGCGTCCAACCGTTTCTTCGCTCACTGCAGGCCGACCCGTTGATTTCCCCTTGCAGAGGCATCCAGAAGCTTTAAACTGCGCATACCATCGCCGAATTGAGTTAGCAGTTGGTGGATCTTTGTTGAACTTCGTCCTGAAGTGTCGTTGCACTGTTATGACTGGCTAATGTGAGTGCATTTCAAGCACGACATATGCTTTCTCGGCTCCTGTCGCCATTTTGTCTCACTGCGCTCTCGAGCGTTCTGGCCGCAGAAACCTGAAGTGCGGCTTCAGCCGAACAAAACTTTATGAGTTTTTCTACGTATCTGTAGTGTGTCGTGACCATATGTCAATGAATGGAGCTACAGTGAATTTATGAAATCGCTTCAATCATTTGTAATAGCCCTGTACTTCTAATATGTGACAATGCATCAGCCACACAATTTTGTTTGCCTTCCTTGTAAAGTATTTGATTATCATTCTCTTCCAGTTTTAAGTGGAACTTCATCATCCAGGAAGACGGATAAGAGGTGCTGCGTAACAACACTAGTAGTTTGTGCTCCATGATAATCTTAAACTTTCTGCTGAACAGAAATATTTCACAGCCTAAACTATTGCTAAGACTTCATGTTCTACCATATTGTACTTCTGTTCAGCTTTGTTAAGGGTCATCAGATTGGCAGGTCTTTCCCATCTGCTCTTGGCTAAGTAAAAGCTGATCGCGTGATGGCTTGTGTCTGGTCATAATGAAAAGTTCCTTAGTGAAACCTGAATACACGAATACTGTTTGCAACCCAAGTATCTTACCCCTGATTCAGTAGTGCATCTATGGTGATCTTTGTGACAGCAACCATTTTTCTGTTGTTTTCTCCCTTTCCACATTGGTCACTTTGGAAAGCTGACTGGCAGACTTTCTCGTCTACAGCTACTTTTGCAGACAGTTATGCAACGGATATTGACAAAGTAGTACAAGATATTATTATTCATGCTGCAGCAGCAATTCCCTATGCCTATGGCTCATCCCACCAACAGCCAGTGCTATGGTGGTCTGAAAATGTGGTCACAGCTATCAGGGAATGCCAGAAGGTGTGTCAACGGCATAAGTTCCATCCTTCAATGGATAATTTAATAGCATTCAAGAGACTCTAGGTGAAAGTGCAGTTTTTGATAAAGAAAACGAAGCAGGAGTGTTGGGAGCAATATGTATCATCCGTGCGATCCCATACCCTATCATCCCAAGTATGGACTAAACTCTGCTGCATTTGCAGCCATCCATCACCTACGACGGTTCCTGGCATCGTTGTCAATGGTAACGTCTGCACTGATCCCGTGATACATGCCGACTGTTTTGTGGCTCACTTTGCTGAGGTGTCTGCTTGTAGTAATTACCATCTTCATTTCCTGACCCAGAAACACCTTTGTGAGCACTGCCCAGTAGCCTTCCATGCACATGGTTCTCTATCATAAAATGCTCCTTTTAGTGAATGGTAGCTTGGCAGGACTTTGGCAGATTGTCAAGATACAGCCCTTGTACCCAACAAAATCCACAACCAAATGCTCAGACATCTTCATGCTGACAGCATGAAACATATTCTCGGGCTTTTTAATCGTATTATGTGGGAAGGAGAATTTTTCTCTCAATTGCGGGAAGGTATTATTATTCCTGTCCTGAAACTGGGAAACGATCCACATATTTTAACAAAATACTGGCCAGTCTCTCTGATGAATGGTCTGTGTAAGCTATTCAATCAAATGGTCAGGCACCGTCTTTGTTGGTGCCTTGAAGCCAGGGGCCATATGTCATGATTCCAAAGTGACTTTCAGGCTTTCCAGTCCAACAGAGATCACCTGGTTCATCTGAAATCTGCAGTGCTCAATGCTTTTGCATATTACCAATGTCTCATTGCTGTGTTCTTTGACCTACAGAAGGCATATGATATACCTGGCAACATCACATTTTGTCTACACTGCATGAGTGAGGTTTTTGGGGAAGTTTACCCATTTTTATCCAGAATTTTCTATCTCTCCAACTTTTTTGGGTCAATATAGGTTCAGTTCTCAGTAACCGATGTGTACAGGAAGCTGGAGTACCTCAGGGATCAGTTCTGAGTGTAAAACTGTTCACTATCGCCATCAATGGCATTGTTAATGCAGTGGGCCCCACAGTCTCTCCGTCTCTGTATGTGGATGATCTTTGCCTGTACTATGCCTCTGCACACAACTGTGCACCACTGAGTGCTGACTACAGGGAGTACTACAGGGAATATGTTTGGAGAGTACATGACTGGGCTTTGAATCATGGCTACCAATTTTCTCCTGCAAAATCAAGAGTTTTGCATTTTTGCTGATGCCAGACTGTGCACCTGCACCCATAAATTTATCTTCATGAACAGTTACTTGAAGTTATTGGAACGTTTCAATTCTTAGGTATTTTATTTGACAACAAGCTAACTTGGCTGCCACATGTCTGCCGACTCAAGGCAGCTTGCTTGAAGAAGCTAAATGCTCTTCATTTTCTTATTAACTCCTCATGGTGCATGGACCACATAGTTCTTCTGTGATTCTACAAAGCACTGATTTTATATCACTTGGATGAAGTGTGTTGCCTATGGGTTGGCAGCACCATCTGTACTGAGCTTTCTGGATCTGGTTCACCACACTAGTGTGTGGTTGGCAACAGGGGGCCTTATGTATGAGCCCTGTTGACAGCCACCTGGCAGAAGCTGGTGTCCCACTGCTGAGGGGGCGGGGGGGGGGGGGGGGGGGGTTAGACGACGGCAGCTTCTGGCTAATTCCAAGCCACCATCTGTCAGATGCCTTCAACTCTGTTCCACAACCAACAGTTCAGACTGTTTACACACTGCTCAAAACTGGGTAGACCAGTTGGGATCTGACTCGATACTCTTCTGAAGAACCTCCAACAGCCTCCTTTAGTTTGTGATTTGTGTTCCTAGGGCTCCCTCTCGAACACCCCCTCCCCCCTCTGTGTTCTGTACCCTGTCCTGTGATATGGATGGACTTCTTTTGTGGCCCCAAGAAGGATGCTGATCCTACTCTTCTCTGACACCTGATTCGTTTCATCCTCCATGATTATGCATCTACACAGACAGATTGAAAGTCAGTGACGGGGTTTGTTATGTTTTCACATGTGCAAGGTGACACAAGAAACACTCTCTGCCAAGTGCCTGCAGTGTATACATTGCAGAGTTGGTTGCCATGTCTCAGGCTTTGCAGTACATCAGATCCCTTGCCACGACAAACTTTCTGAGCTTCATTGACTCCATGAGTTGCATAAAAGGCATATTCCTGTGCTATCCCAAAAATTTTTTGGTCCCCAACATCTAGGACCTATGGGTTTGACCTCTACAGCTCTGGAAAGACAGTGACCTTCATCTGGACAGCGAGCCACATAAGCATTCCAGGAAACGAACTTGCTGACTGTCTTGCTAAAGACACCACTACAGGAAATCACCTTGATGTCGGAGTACCAGGCCCAGACTTACAATTACAACTTTGACGCTATATTTGAGGCTCTGGGAATTGGGATGCAGGCTACTATGACCCAAAACAAGAGCGATAAAAGGTCGACTAAGGTGTGGCATACGTCTCTCCAGGCCTCTCAGAAAGATGCCCTTGTGTTGTGGCCTCAGGAGCCTCACTCATTTGTTTCTTCTGCATCAGGAGAATCCTCCTCACTGCAGCTGCAGTAGTTATCTATCATGTTACAACTATTGTCACACTGTTTTCCAACTCTTTGACTTCCTTGTATAGTTGGAACAGCCAAGTCCTCACTTGCAACTTCCTGGCAGATTAAACTGTGTGCTGGACCGAGACTCGAGCTCGGGACCTTTGCCTTTCGTGGGCAAGTGCTCTACCATCTGAGCTACCCAAGCACGGCTCACGCCCCGTCCTCACAGCTTTACTTCTGCCAGTACCTTGTCTCCTACCTTCCAAACTTTACAGAAGTTCTCCTGCGAACCCTGCAGAACTAGCACTCCTGAAAGAAAGGATATTGCAGAGACATGGCTTAGCCACAGCCTTGGGGATGTTTCCAGAATGAGATTATCACTCTGCAGTGGAGTGTGCACTGATATGAAACTTCCTGGAAGATTAAAACTGTGTGCCGGACCGAGACTCGAACTCGAGACCTTTGCCTTTTGCAGGCAAGTGCTCTACCATCTGAGCCACCCAGGCACGACTCACACCCCGTCCTCACAGCTTTAATTCTGCAAGTACCTCGTCTCCTACCTTCCAAACTTTACAGAAGCTCTCCTGTGAACCCTGCTAGTTGTGCAGGAGACAAGGAGGAATTCTCTGCTTGAAAATGTTTCTTGTGTTGTCATTGTGTAAGAGAAATACCTACTGGAACTTTTTTTGTGATTAGTAACAAATCCATTAATGAGAAAAAGTATGCTGTTTTTGGTGCGTGATTACCTCGTGAAGAAGACCATCAGTTTGTGTTGCTTATTAGATACGAGTTACAATATATCACACTTTAAGGACATGCGTTTTAAATCCAGATATAACAGTCACCTGTTGGTTAATTGTTTAACTTTCATTTCAGATAAGAATTACATGAATATGAGACAGGTTTTAAAGATTTGTGTGTTGTCAGGACTACTCCTGTGGTGTCCTACGCAGCAGATGGCTCACCCATTTTTTGATTATCCATATAAAAGTAACTTGTATTGTAAACTTCCATTGATTTACAACTATATTGTTTTAGTTTTGGAGAAACAATGCAAAATTTATCCATAAATATTTTGTCTGAATTCATCAGTTGATTTTTCTTCATTCTTATCCATTTTATCTACAGGGAAGGAAAACGTCCAATAACCAGTCCTTTCTGTTCTAAAATTCTGAAATCAAACCAAACTGTGGCAGCTGGGAATTGCTACCCTAAAT
Organism: Schistocerca americana; assembly: GCF_021461395.2. Lineage (NCBI taxonomy): Eukaryota > Metazoa > Arthropoda > Insecta > Orthoptera > Acrididae > Schistocerca > Schistocerca americana. Next base: position 767,244,167 of record NC_060130.1, read on the forward strand.
GAAATCTCTGCTGTGACAATGATTAAATTACTGAGTACTGGCCAGCAGCCCCAGAGGGATTGGGGTGGAAATGTATGTCTGTCAAGAAACATGCTTCATTGTCTTAATAATTTTCAACATTTTGTTTTTAATTTTGTTGCACCTTAATTTCTCTTGTCTGCCTTACATAGATTATCAGCAGCAAACAGAGTACTTTATGGATGAAGACGTTTCTTTGATATCACATTGAGTTTGTACTCTTCACAAAAACTTTCATTGAAGTAGGATGATAGCCGTCTACCTCATGTGGTCATCACTACTCAGCTTCTACAAAAATATACTCGAATAGTTCTTATTTTTATTATGCAACATCTAGTTTCATAACCATGAACTCCACAGCATCAGAGATTTTGAAAATTATAGTAATTTCCCTGCTGCAGTAAATGAAAACTGGAATGTTTAGATTGTGAGAATGTTATCAGTTATCCCAGACTTTGCTGGTTCTCATAGTTGACAAGCCAGTATTTGATTGTCCCCTCCAATATATCTTACAACAGCCTTAGGATGCTCTCTCTCTCTCTCTCTCTCTCTCTCTCTCTCTCTCTCTCTCTCTCTCTCTCTCTCTCACGCACACACACACACACACACACACACACAGATGTAGGAGATACGGAGATACGTCAAAATATTACTTAGAAGATTATGACGTGAATAATTAGTAACTATTATTAGATATCTGAATATATTTTATGTGACATAATACTAATTTATATCTTCTATAGTATATCTTAAAACGTGGAAAATATAGATGAAATATCAATATGAATATTAGGCTAGATTGCTAGAGGAGGCATTGAACAACAGGCAGGCACATGTAATAGTAGACTATTACCCAGATTCTAGCTATCAGAGAAAGTCCATCATATATAGGAACAACTCACAGTGCACAACTCACACACAGATACCTGTCATATTAAATGTGCCTATCTGGTGTTCTGTGACAGATCTATGTAGCAAATAGCAGTCTATCCTAATAATTATATAATTTACACCTCAGGAATAAATGAAGATCATTTAGAATATGTTTGTAAGTTACAAGTTTTATTTCTAAAATATAGTGCAATAAATTGCCAGAGAAAATTGTTTTTTACATATGATATTGTCTCTCTCTCTCTCTGTACCTGAACACCTGTGAATGCTTGCATTAGTGCAATGAAATGTGGTGTATGTAAGCATGTAATTTCTTCTTTTTCTCTTTTGCTTTTTTTTTTTTTCCTTTTTCTTTATAGGTTCACACAGACAGAACATCCAGCTGCCAGGTATGGTGGTATTTGTCTAGAAAACGGCAGTAACGGAGGTAACTGTAAAGCAGATTCATCTACCATGTTTGACCCAGCAGGTATGCAGCAGCAGGGCGCCAGTTCACAGATGTATAGTGCTTCATCTGATAAAAATAAGGATCCTGAGAAAACATCTAGCAGTGCATCAGCGGATTTCCCTTTCTGCTACAACGTGAACATGCTTCAGAAAGTCCACCAACAGAGCAATTCAGCTGTACCTGTTGGAGGAATAAGTGGTGATGACAAAGGCTGCTATAGATTTGATGTAGCTCAACCATTTGGATACAATTATGCATTAGTTAATCAGATGTCTTTGGCAGCTGCTGCATCAACTGCAACATTTAAGTGTGATGTTTGTGGTTTAGTGTTTGCTCATCTCTCTCTCTTAAATCATCATAAAAGGATACATAACACAACTAATATGCTGGCAACTGGAGCTCAAAATGCTGCAGAAAGTGAACGCCAGTTTACTTGTGATATGTGTGGTGTGAGTTTTAGTTTAGCAGGGGAACTTAAGAGCCACAAGAATGGAGTTCATGGGAAAGCTAATCAGAATCAGCAGCACATAGGAAGTAAGTGCTGTGAGTCTTGTGGTGTTGAATTAGCTTGTGAACATAACGGTGGTAATTTGGTGAAAGGTAAGAAGAATGGAAAGTTTGTGAAATGTGAATCATGTCAAGAAATGATGTCAGGCAGCAGTTCAGGTTCTGGCTCCACTCCTGTGTACAGCAATAGCAGTGGTTCGGGGAGTGAGAGTGGTGGTACCAACAATGCTGCAAATAATACAAATCTGGGTGAGATTAAACCTGGGCATCATCCAGTGAAACGTAGAGGTGTGGCCAGTGTTACAAAATGTCATAAATGTAATGGATCTGGCATCATTTTCATTGGTGGGCCTCGTAATGCAACAGCTGTTGACAAACCCTTCCACTGTAATGTTTGTGATGGAACATTTTCAAGATATTCTAGTTTGTGGAGCCACAAAAGATTGCATAGTGGCGATAAACCTTTTAAGTGTGAAATCTGTGGTCTCGCATTTGCGAAAGCGGCATACCTGAAAAACCATGCTCGTGTGCACACGGGAGAAAAACCTTTCAAGTGTGCCGTTTGCGGGATGCAATTCTCACAGTCCCCACACTTGAAGAACCATGAGAGGATACATTCGGGTGAACGTCCGTACCAGTGTGAAGTGTGCGACAAGACATTTGCCCGTCATTCGACACTATGGAATCACAGACGTATTCACACCGGTGAGAAACCTTACCGATGTGAAGTCTGCGGCTCTGCATTCAATCAAGCTACCCACCTAAAAAATCATGCCAAGGTCCACACTGGTGAGAAACCACACCGATGCGATATTTGTGAGGTTGGCTTTTCTGACAGATTCGCTCTGAAGCGCCACCGTGGTATACATGAAAAGTATGGAAGAACGTCTGTTAGTGCTTCAAATAATCCAACTGGAAATGTGCAGAACAGTCAGGTACCTCCAAATACTTCAAATGTGAATGTTAGTAGTGTTAATGTAAATTCTGTTTCTAATGTAAATGCTGTGAACGTTAACAATGTTAATAACAGAAATGGGTCAAACCCAAATTCAGCTTCAAATAATTCACAAGCTGGCATAGACGACCTATACAAATGTGAGGTTGGAGGGCCAGTGGCATTTCCTGGTTGTTCCAGGCCCCATGATGAGAAACAGTGAAAGGGAGAGTGCCCTTACATGTAACCCTATTGTAAATAACAGTATTGAGACAGTCACAGTCTATAATGTGTAATTATGAAGGTTACATATATGTCCACTAGCATTTTCTGAACTGTGATTTTCTCAGTAGAGCACTAGGATTGCTGCTAGAGATCTCTTTCTTTTCGGGGTGATTGGGGAGTGTAGCTTGATCTGTTTAGTATGTATTGTCATCATTATTAGGCAGCCTTCAGGAGTTACTCATGGTTCATGATCCCTTTGAGATGACAGAACATTTAATTTGTGCTTCCCCTGTTCACAATGAAGTGCTACTAACAAACTTTGACGCTTGTGCCTCAGCCAACCTGGTCCTTTGCAAAACCACATAACGTGATATACTGTGTGGAAAACTCCATGAATGGTTCCCCATTAAAATATCTTCTGATAAAAAATAGTGCACCACATTGTGTCACACAGCTTTTGACCCTGTTAGTACTCCATGAATTTATTGGTTCCAGCATATTGCCTGAGAGTGGTGCAAGGCACATTTGCTTCCAGAAATGTGATACAAATGCTCACTGTCATTGGTCAACAAGATAAATAAAGATATGAAGATGGTATCTGTTCTTTCGAACATGTCTGAAAGAATAGATACCATCAGTGACCATGCAGCTCTCTTAGAATGAAATGATAATTAAATCAAGACCCTAAGCTGTCGACAGGCGTTGATATACATCAACAGGGACAGTTGAAAATGTGTGTCCCGACCAGGACTCAAACCCGGGATCTCCTGCTTACATGGCAAACGCTCTATCCATCTGAGCCACCGAGGGCACAGAGGATAGTGCGACTGCAGGGATTTATCCCTTGCACGCTCCCCGTGAGACCCACATTCCCAACTTAATGTCCACACACTACTTTCGTAGTGCCCCCTGCCCATTACACTCATTACTCGCGGCAGACAATCTTACCGAGTCCCGTAAGAGTTCGGCCAATGCGTGTTCATCCAGCACAGAAGAAGAAGGTCAATGGCCTGTTAGCCTTAACTATATGAAGATGGTATCTGTTCTTTTGGACATGTCTGAAAGAACAGATACCATCAGTGACCATGCAGCTCTCTTAGAGTGAAATGATAATTAAACTCATACGGGACTCGGTAAGATTGTCTGCCGTGAGTAATAAGTGTAATGGGCAGGGGCACTATGAATGTAGTGTGTAGACCATTAAGTTGGGAATGTGGATCTCAAGGGGAGCGTGCAAGGGATAAATCCCAGCAGTCACACTATCCTCTGTGCCCTCGGTGACTCAGATGGATAGAGTGTCTGCCATGTAAGCAGGAGATCCCGAGATCGAGTCCCGGTTGAGGCACACATTTTCAACTGTCCCCGTTGATGTTTATCAACGCCTGTCGACAGCTTAGGGTCTTGATTTAATTATCATTTCAGATAAATAAAGTGTGACAAATCACTGCTACAGTGGGCTGGGTTTAACATGTCCTCAACTAGCTATCAACATACTACATCAGTAACAGCATTAGTCAAAATGTTAACAGGTTAAATTCCTATAGGACCATTCACAACACACGTGTTTTTTAACTTGAACTGAATCTGATATTATGCCTCCCTCACCCCTTTCTGCAGAATACAAACACCGAGAGAGAGAGAGCACTTTGTAGCATGACCTACTATGTGTGACAGTAGAACATTGCCCTTGTTGCTTATATCTGGCAATAAAAGGGGAAGGGATTGGCCAGTTCCTTGTTTGATAGACTGTCCTGTCATTTATAATGAATAACTAGTAAATGCATAGAGGACTTGGCTTTGGTTGACTACAAAGTGGTTGTGAGTTTAGCTTTTTAGCTGGTGTACCGTGTAGCCATGTAGAAATTCTCTCTTTCAACAAATACATAGGTGTCAAAATTATTATACTCTAGCAGAAGTTATGTAAAAAAGAATATTTCCATGTTAGATATTTATTTAACAGTTAAATGCTTCATCCCTGTGTTTTGTGTGTATGACTTTCACGTTTATTAACAGTTCAGTTCTCCTTGGCATGCTTTCTGTTAGAATTGGGCTGGTGTTTACATCAGAGTGCCATCTATCTGTAAACTTATCTATGAGTTAAGCCTCATTATAATAGCGGTTTTCTTCTATTTTTGCTTTACAGCCACCCACAGATTCTCTATTTTGTTCAGGTCTAACTGTTCCCAAACCATGACACATTTTTTGCACTATTTTTAGCAAATAATCATGTGATTTTCTTGGCTTTATAACAAGGTGATCTATCATACATGAAGATAAGGTTGCCATCAGGAAACCATGCCAGTTGAGGGCAAAGATTTTGTTTCAGTACCTTTTACACTGCTGTTGAGCCATTGAACATTCACCAATATAGAGACTACCTGTACCATTAACAGAAATGATGCCCAACACCCTAGCAGAAATTAGATTTTTTGTGGTTTGAGCCACATTACAAGAAAAACTTCTCATCCGTAGCTCTCCTCACATACTGGCTGTTTTCTTCACATAATGTGACCATGGACTCATCTAAAAAGCAAAATGTTATACATACCATCAGTGCTACTATAATATCCTGAAGAAAAAGCTTTGCTTCAGTGGGACTAACATGAAGCCACAGGTTTTGCATACCCTGTGTAATTAAATGTGATTTGGTTAAAACAGTGGAAAGGGTTGTGTGGCGTAAACTGAGCCATGACAAGAAACAATAATACTGCAGTGATCAGAACGAGTTCTGGGCATCATTGATATGCCCATGAAAATTCATCACAGAAGAAATTTGCTTTGTGTTCTGTGTATAGTCAGACACAATTGCCATTAGTAATTATGGCAGTAATTCAGTGGTCTAGGTGGAAGCTCCATGTATCCTACTGTTGATATTGGCCATAGAAGATATGTGAGCAACTGTGTTGACACATTTGAAGATTTGTTCACTTTGTATATACAGATAAAATCATTTCCAACACACCATTCAGGAAAGGAGGAAGTGAAAGTAGTGCCACATAAAGTAAGGAGGTTTGCATAGTGTACACTTATACTGGATTAATCATAAGAAAAAACCTGATGTAAACATCACATCACATATTCTTCCATGTTTGCTGGAATCTAATTGGATTTCGTTTCACATGGAGCAGGAGCCAAGCTGTCTTGAGTACAGTCAAGCACGATAATGAAGATACATTTCATGCTGTGCATTGCATGCACATTTACTGATTAATAGTATGGGATAATAGCTTTACAAGTGCACTTAACTTGGACAGCACTGGCCATGCTGTTCTGTATCTCACCAGTGTTCAGCAGTGATGTGTGACAAAGTTTCATGCATTAGCTCCAGTATGTCTGGCAGCTTGAATGTCATGTTATTTCTCGTGACAGATCCCCTAATTTGGCTGCCCATCAGTTCTGTTGGGTTCATATAGCAAACTGTAAAAATGCAGTGTTTGTATGGCAGGCTCGATGCTGTGAAAATGATTGTTTTTCATGTTTCTACAATACTTATCAGTCTGGCTCATGTGGCAACACATCTGTGATATAAATGATAGACATACTCCAAATGAAGACTGTTTGTCATTTTTGTCCCAAAACTTTAATTTGTTATGGTTTCTTTTTAAGCAACCTTTATTAACAATCTTTTATAAAATATCGATACTTAAGAATTTATATTTTAATGAAAACTGGGATCTTGCATTCAATACATAATTAGAAACAGGAAGAAATGCATTTTTTGTAAAAAAATTATGATTAGATATGTGTTAATTAGCACAAATTTGATGAATTTTAGATGTAAAAGACGTACGTAGTTGAAATTGAACAAGAAAAAAAAAGGAAGACGAAAGCAAGATTTGAACCATCAACCCATGTACTACACTAGTTTATCATTCTGCGTTGCTACTGACTCAGTTGTGCATGCCATTAATGAAATGCTTAAGCTATAGTAAATACTCTCGGAAAACTTCAGAGCCAATTTTTTCAGTAAACTTGTGAAAAATATTATAAACAATGTGTTTCTCACCGCTTTCTAATGGCGTTCCATGTGTGACTTTCACTACAAAACAAAGCAGGGCCAGTCATTTTCACACTGTGTATTAACACTGCAACAGTGATTGTACACAATTTTTGGAATAAAAATTATATAGCTAAAGTGTGATTAAAAAAAAACAAACAATGATGGCTGTTTATGTATTAGACTATCTTAAATAATCATTTACCATAACTTAGTAATGAGATATTTGATACATAAATAGAACCTACTTCCAAGAGCATAACAACACTATTTTATGTGATCAATGGCTTCTGACCAATCATCATGTTTGTGTTTGTTTACATCAAGCTTATTTTTATGATGAAGAAAGTATAAGCAGAGAATATATTATTCCTGATGAGCATTTCTTCGATTGTAACACATTAGCACATTCAGGATTTCTTTAAAAAGAGTAATGGAATTACCATGTATTTTGTGACTCTCCCTTCTCTTTCTTCAAATAATTTAACTATGTAGCCAGTGAACTGAACCACCAGTGGTACTTATGGTCCATCAAACTCTGCAAATGCTGTGCTCTCTAGCCCACCACCAACAATTTGCAATTCGTGAAACATATTGGAAAGCTGATATACCAGGTATGACAATATGAAAACAAGACTGCATACATCACTAAGGAACTATGAGGGCACTTCAAAAAGTGAGTTGTAAGTATTATGGTGGGCCAGGTAAATTTTATTGATTGCCACCGTACACTTCAAAGTGACAGAGTTACATGACACTATTTTAAACATAATTACCATGTCCCTGTAAACAATGATTCTAATGTTCTGCCAGTTGTTCACTTCCTAGACTATAGAAATCCGTTCCTTGGTTATGGAACCATTCGAGAACTGTGTTTGTTTACATCAAGCTTATTCTTATGATGAAGAAAGTATAAGCAGAGAATATATTATTCCTGATGAGCATTTCTTCGATTGTAACACATTAGCACATTCAGGATTTCTTTAAAAAGAAATTGCTACGAATCTTCCTTGGTTCCATGGACATTGTCTGTGGTCAATGTCAGTGGCCTTCACTCCCAATTTGCATGACCAACATTGTGCAGACTTGGTCTAACGTTTCTCACCATTTCACAGCAGCTGGATGTGACATTGCATTTGGTCCATATACTGGCAGATTTTCATTGTGAATTTGTGTGCAGTTTAGGCACTTTGCCCATAAGAATCATATTGTCCCAAATACTTCAGCTTTGGAGTAAGTTTCCAGTTGCTGTGCTATTTCGCTCCCACCCATTGATTCCCCAGTTACCTGCACGACAGGAGAACTGTCTCTACAGGAAACCCAGAATGTAATCTCTTCTGACAATTCGCAAATCTTGTTGCGCAATGGTCTTAACATGGGATGACGGGTATGACTTACTTTTTAAAGTCTCCTCTTATTTGTCATGGCACTTTTTTTTAAATGGATGACTGTATTTTGACCTTGAACTATTTTCTTAATAGCTGATCTCAGTGATGGTGGATTGTCTGCTTGCCACAGGTATGTTCTTGTGCTTGTCTAGACATACAAAACTTGATATTTCTGTTTAACTTCATGGAAAAAGATGTTTGATACATTTTTAACTGTGGAAGCAACAAATGCAGAAGTATATACGTTCAAATGGGTCATATTTTAATGACAGTCACCAATAATTGAACATATTTTTAAGTGCAAAAATGTCTGACATCATACATGTTTCTCCTATGTGAGAGCACATGCTAAACTTTTTCCATCAGAGAGAAAGAATACATCTGTAATTCACTGCTCCTTCCAATGCCACTCAGTTGATAAACTTTTGTGAAACTACTTGCAGTGTAACAACATTGTTCCAAGTCAAAAAGTCACACACTAGTGCACCACGACAAATTGCTTCCTTTTAAGCCAAGCACTCTTGTTTCTCTTTTGTTGGGCCTTGGGTTTGTGTAGTGAGAAACTCCTCTGGTGAACAAGATTTGTGAGAAACCCATACTGTACCACAGTTAATGTTTGCTCTACCTTCTCCTGCCCACCCTCTGCATGGTGTTGCATTACATGATCTTTTCATTGAAAGGTAAAAGAAAAAGGGACATTAAATGTATATATCATTCTTCCATTCTTAAAGTCTGATTCACGAACGATGGCAGTTCACGCATGTTGAGGCACAGACAAGTATAGCATTGTTGACGATTCCAAGCGACAGCTGCGGTACATACTTGTGTGTGCTTTCTGCTTGAAAGAAGCATATGTCCTGCAAATTCTGTCTCTTGCTTGCTTATGCATAATTTGTCACTTACCACCACCACCATCAGCAGTGACAACTCACAACAAATGAAATATAAATTCACCAAGTAACTGCCTATGATCAGGTGTAATGCTCGCATTAGCTACGTCATTCAGAACAGAGCACTCAGAAAAGTACTGAATGCTCATTGGCTGTTGGATTATGCGTGACATAGGTGTGCAGAACAAGCCTAAACTCGACCGCCACCATTTGTGACTCCAGCTATAGTGTTATATAATTACAGTTTAGGACTTTGCTAAATTATTTTTCCATTCTGAGAGAACAATGTGCTGCATTTCCACAAGTAATAGTCCTACCCTCTATGTGAATGGAAAAGTGTTGTTATCTTTTTAGAAATGTTTAAAATCATACAAATCCATAGTAGATAACCAAAATGTGAGCTGTTATGGGACTGATATGGCAACCTCTTGGACTATGGCAAAGACCTTGGTTCATGAGGTCCATATCATCATTACTGTTTCTCATTTACAGTAGATTGCTATCATTTCCTTGTGTTATGTAAAGTAACCTCCTCACTGTCCTCTTGTTCAGTTTGACTCCATCAAAATACTATCTCACAGGAAGTGACTATCTCATAGGGAAGTACTGTAGACATTAATTCTATATTTAAAATAAAATGTTGATATAGATCCTTCATTGTTTTTGTTAATGCTTTACAACAGACACTCCTCAAATCATAATTGCTCTAAGCAGGAATGTTGTGTGGTATTTACAAGAACCACTTCAACACTGAGATTTATTTCAGCACACTCTCCATTGCAGCCACCAAACCATGGTAATAGTCCTTTGCATCATTCATTGCTTCATTATCCACAATGTGTTTTCAATTTCCTCCTTAGTCTGTAATGGAGTGAAAATGGCACAGCTGTTAGGGCACTGGAATTGCATGTGGGAGGAGTTGAGTTCAAATTTCTGTCCAACCATGTGGATTAAGGATCTCTAGAGTTTTTTTTATTATTATTACCAGTTAAAATTAATGCCAGAATGATTCATTTGAGATGAACATGGCCAATTTTCTTCCTCTCTCTTGTCTTATTTGAGCTTGTGCTCCATTTCTAATGACACCATCACTGATACAATGTTAATCCCTACTGTTTCCGTATCTTAATCTTTCACTATTTCTAGTTAGTGAATTTGTATTATTTGTCATGTTAACAAAGTTAAATGTACAGAGTAAACTGCAAGGCATTTACATAGTTTAAAATTGTTGGACCTCTCATAGAAGTTTAATGTCAGGTTGCATTATATTTTGTACAGCTGGTGCCCAGTACTCATATGTGTTTAGAGAAAGTCATATTTATGTACCACCAAGTGCTGCTAATGAAATAAACCCTGTTCACTATCAATTTTTGTTGCCTCAGAATGACTGTTTCAGTGGGAATTGGTAGTGAATAAAGGTTTATTTTAACTGCAGCTCATGGTGGTACGTCAAAATTACTTCTTTGTTGTTATCATGCTGCATGATAATATGAATTTTAGTTTCCTCAATGCAGTACTTATTTGGATAATTTACTAATGTTACCCAGTACAGTTCAACCTATAACAGAGTGTCATATGGAGTGCTTGAAATATAGTAAAGTAGTGAGCAGCTGTGCTTTATTGTATTTTGTCATCACTTTTCAGTATCCCAAAAGTATTTTCATTTAAACATGTCTCTTAAACAAAGGCTGCATTACTTATTAATATTTTTAGTTCACAAGAATCAGTTGCTTACAATAAAAAAGTGATGAATACACTGTTGTGGTGAAATTTCCACTAACACACTAGCACAAAATGTATACACAATTCCAGACTTACACAAAAGTTCTTGCTAGGGCTTTTTAAAGGCTTTTCTAAGGTAATGTGTTGCTGAAGCTTTTTCTTCAATGTTAGGGGAAGAGGGAAGAATATCAGATTTAATATATTTTTCTGTTAAGCCACACTTTTTTAGGTCTGATATAATTGGTGAGCCCTAATTGTAGATGGGCATTATATCCATGTTTATTGTAGTTTTTGAACATTTGTCATCTGAAACTGTTTCAACACATATCTTGCACCTTCTCATCTAAAATCGCATGTACGGATTTGTTGAACTGAATAGATCAAGTATGCTAATTACAGCATTCTTGCCTCACGTAATGTTGTGTCTGGATCTCCAACAACAAAAACAACAGCAGTATTTGGCCGACAGCAAGAGGAAAGGTGGTATGTTAACTTCCTGATCACTGGATTATGCACTGATACTATGGGTTATATCCCAGACATCTTTGCAGTGTGTTGCAGAATTAGATCAAGTGACACTGTTGCTGATGACCTACCTGTCAGCCTTGGATGCTCTGCCCCCCCCCCCCCCCCCGCACCCACCCCCACCTCCAGCTCCCAAAAAGAGCCACCAGCACAAGCACAACATCACATTCTAAATGCACTTACCAGGATCAACTGAACAGTTATGCTTCAAGTCACTGTAAGGTACATTGTGGAGAGTACTTTTTTGCAATATTAGTGCACACTGTTTTATTCCAGTCACATATGGAGTGAGGAAAAGATGACTGTGTAAGCCTCTGTACACACTCCAATCTCTCTCATCTTATTCTAATGTTCTGTGTATGAGATATGTAAAGGAGGCACCAAAGTTGTTACCGTATTTACTCGAATCCAAGCCGCACTTTTTTTCCGGTTTTTGTAATCCAAAAAACCGCCTGCGGCTTAGAATCGAGTGCAAAGTAAGCAGAAGTTCTGAAAAATGTTGGTAGGTGCCGCCAGAACTAACTTCTGCCGTCGAATATATGTAGCGCTACACAGGCATGCTTTGGCGGCACAAAGATAAATACTGGCGCCAAAACCTCTGCGTCAGTAAATAAAACAAAAAAAAGGGGGGGGGGGGTGGGAGACGAGCTTTTTTCTCCGCCCCGAGTTTCGACCACTGCATTTTCATACATTATCCAACGAAGGAAATACAGAATGATTCCTGAATACAAATTCCGTACTGTTCATCTTCGAGTGTAGCAGCATTTCAATGTACTACGAATATCCGACTGGCAAGACTGTTTGCGATTTTTGTCAATATGGGAAACTCTACGTTCTGAATTTTTTCCTACCTGTGAGAAGAGATGGTTGCTAATAGGAACTTTTATGAATTGCGAATCACATGCAGTATTCTCTTCACCATAAGAATAATATGAATAAAAACATTTTGTCATGTATTCTTTCGTGTTTGCAGCTATCTCATTTAAATCCTGTCGTCTTAATAAACTACAAAACTAGAGTGAGACAACAGCAAACGGGGAAGAATACACATATCATGTCATGTTTATATTCGTATTATTCTTATGCCTAATAGTGACACAGTCAGAAATGAAGCACGGCAATTGACTAGATTTTTAAATCTAAGATGACTCTAATTTCGGTGCAGAATGTAACGTACTAAAAGAGGTGTCTGCAAAGATTTTCAAACGGAGAAAAATTTTCGCCAAACTCTCGTTCAGAACATCTTCTATCATACGCAGTCTATTATTTGGTTCTTGTTGATCATTATCAAAGAAAGCAGCAGTGTAAGTGACAACAAATAGCACTCTCTTGCCATTGTTTTGCTGTTGAAACGATTACTCTTTTTTATTTTATTTATTTATTTATTGTAAGCAGCGGTAGCGCGCACAAAAACAAGCCATGCGGCGAGCGGCGACAGGCCGGCGTAAACACTCTTTATCAGAGAGCGACAAACAATGCATGGCACAATACAGTAATTTATTTTCAGCTTACAGTGACGTAAACACCTATAACAAAGTGAACGGCACTTATCAGATCAAAGAAAAATAAGCAATCAATTCAAACCAGACGGAGCACTTGAAAAAAGGAAGGGTACCCGTATAAATACGGATGGAGCACCTGACGCATAGCAATGGCTATCTGGTAAAGCTTAACTGCTAAGCTTACGACTCGAACCAAACTACTGTAGCTGTATCGTCATTCATTCGACCTACATTATGTCTCGTATTATAATGGACCAACTTTGTTTTGATTTGGAGGAGCAGCCTAAAACTTTTCTCTCACCTTGAAATTAGAGTCTCAAATTTCAGGTGCGGCTTAGATTCGGGAAATTTTTTTTCCTTGATTTAGAGTCTCATTTTTCAGGTGCGGCTTAGATTCGAGTAAATACGGTATATTGCTTGCCTGAAATACAAAATTCTCTCTAACATACACAAAAGGGTTTTGCCAGTTCAGCATTGTGTTTTCTCTAGACTTTCATGTAAATTTCCCAAGTATTGTTGTTACACTTTAATGTGGAATATGGTAGCCTGTTATCCTAGCATTGTGCCTCTGAATTCACTTGATACCTGCTGTGAGATCTTATTTGATAAGCACATCAAGTACTAGAGCAGAACTGTAGAATAAGTCACATTAGTGTCACATATGTAGCATTCTTTACAGAGACACTGCTTAAGCGGGGCCCTCTCAATGAATCTAACTCTTCCATTTCTCTTCCCTACTTTCCTATTTTCATATGTTCATAGTACTACCCGTAAATATTTCAATGACTTACACTCCAAAAGTTTACCTTTAATGTTATAAATGGATACTGTCCGGTTGTAAGAGACAACATCCACTTAACAATGACAAGGAGCTTAGTGGGTGTGAATAAAGAAAGCATATCTGGTGATGGTGAACAGTTTTTAAATATTTTTTTGAATGGAGTCCTTCAGCTGTTCAGTCAGAATAATCTTTATTACACAAAGTTTAAGACTGAAATCAACACTCATCAGGTTACATAGAGATCTGATGTATTTAACTGAACTCTATAAGTTTAATGATACTCTTAGTATGAGTCAAAATGTCCAAAGAATTAATCACATATTTGAGTAGCAATAACAAATTGATTAATGCTGAGTGATGTCCAATGCATTGTAACCTGCATGATGAGCTAACACTGATTGTCTCTTAGCTCTTCATGAAGTTTACATCATGTACACCTTGTTCTTGTGTTGAATCCGGCCAACTATAGAACACGTAAAATTATTACTCAGAATAATTGTTCTTTTGAATGAGGTTCTTCTTCCTATAGTCTGAATACTCTTTTCATTCTCTTGCTCTGCTGCTGCTTTTGTTTGTGAGTGAAGATTAATCCCTTTTCCTCTCTTTTTCTTGAAAAACCCTTGAAGTTTTTTTTTATTTTTTTCTCAGTTTTTTGAATGCTGTCTTCAGTTATGTTCATCTGTTCTGAGTCTTTTTGAGAATCTTTGATCCATTGATTTTGTTATTGAAGTACTGTATTTTTTACTAGTTAATCTATTGTCCTCCATTATTTTCACATGTACAGAGAAACTGGCCGGCCTTCCCTTGGCTGTATCTAAGAGTTTGGAAATTTTTTGGTTGAGTTCCTTTTCCATAGAGTGCTTGTGGTTTTATAACCATTCCATAATACCTAATTGTTAAAATTAATGGAGATTGAATTTTTATTTAAGGTGTGATATGCCATCTCCATCTTCTCAGACTTGGTGTTGTGTGCTCCTTTGGCCAACCCTTTGGTTTGAATGATTTCTCTTAGATATTTTTGAACTTTGTTAATTTTCCAAAATCTGTTTTGAATGATTTAGGGTCACCTATGATATTTGTCACATATTCTGTTTTGGATGTTAGAATGTGTAGGCCTACTTTTGCTGATATTCTTTTGAGGAAGTTCATTTGGCTGATAGCTAATCTGCGGCAAATGCTGCAAGATCATCGACAAAGAACGGGCAGTTGATTTTCATTCCTTTCTGTTTCATTCCTATTTTTTTGTTGATTTATTCCAGCCTTTTGTGATGCAGTTCCCATTCTCTTAATGATTTTTTTCCAAAAATTAAAAGAGTAAATAGGAGTATCTATCTGATTCAGAAATATTACCTTGAAATTTAACTTTTGATTTAGTGTTTTTGAGATATTCTTTAATCAAATTACAGAGTTACAATTATTGAACTATATAAAAAATTTAAATTAGTTACAAACTACAGCGTGCACTCACTTTATTCAACATGTAAGCATCACTACAGATATTTAGATTTAGTTTATGACATGTTCGATATGCATGCCCTCATTGGCGATGATGTGGCGCAGATGAATAGTGATATTCAGCCTAACATGCTGAAGTGTCGGAACATCAATGCTGTCGATGACCTCCTCAGTGGCTGTTTTCAGGTCAGCAATGGTTTTGGGGTTATTGCATACACCTTTTCTTTAATATAGCCCCACAAGAAGGAGTCGCATGTGTCCAGATCTGGGGAATATGGCGGTCAACCAAGGCCCATGCCAGTGGCCTCAGGATACCCCAGAGCCAGAATGTTGTTCCCAAGGTGCTCCTCCAGGACATCAAACACTCTCCTGCTTTAATGAGGTCAAGCTCTGTCTTGCATGAGAACCACATTTTGTCAAAATCGGGGCCACTTTGGATAATGGGGATGAAATCATCTTCCAAAACCTTCACATACTGTTCGGTAGTCACTGTGCCATTGAGGAATATCTCACCCATTATTTTGTGACTGGACATTGCACATCACACAGTCACATGTTGAGGGTGAAGAGACTTCTCAATCGCGAAATGTGGATTCTCAGTCGCCAAAATGTGCAAGTTTTGCTTATTGACAAACCCATCTAAATGAAAGTGGGCTTCGTCGCTAAACCAAACCATACAGCACTTACTAATTCCCATCATGCCCTGCAGCCAACCATGCAATTTGAATGTGCTAATGCAAACCGTACAGAAATTATGACAATTTTATTTCATATAGTTCAATAATTGTCACCATGTAAGTAGTTTATTATCTACTTGCAATTCTTGTAACGCAGATAATATGGTTGATCAGTTGATGAGAATCCACAGAGGTGATGACGTAGTTTTGCCCTGGTTTTGTGTAGCCTAGTATTGTGTAGTGCCTTTTTATTGAATTAAGGTTAAAGGTCTGTTCCAGACATAATCTTCCTTTGGAGAAGCCACCTTTTTGTGGAGGAGATGGATTAGTGCACATTTCCATTTTTCCATTATTTCTTCTGTACACCAAGTTTTTTTGAATATGTTGTGCAAAAGTTTTTTAAAGTTTGGACCTTCTATTTTCCACATTTTGGATAATATGCCATCTTCTCCATATGCTTTATTTTCTACATTTCTGACAGTATGCCATCTTCTCCATATGATTTATGACATTGTAGTTTTTTGTCAATTTCCTGAGTTTTTACAAAACCAGGGGGAGGAAGGTTGGTCTTTCCCTTCATTCTTCACAGTTGAGCAGTTTTCCAGAGTTGCCAGTTAGCATTACACAGTTCTCTATGTTATTCAGTGCTGTTTCTCCATTTTCTGTCCCAAAGCATAAATGTGGAAACTGATATTTGTGTAGCTCTTTCTTAAATATTTTATAAAAATGGAAATGTCGTGTGGCTAGGGCCTCCCGTCGGGTAGACCGTTCGCCTGGTGCAGGTCTTTCGATTTGACGCCACTTCGGCGACCTGCGCGTCGATGGGGATGAAATGATGATGATGAGGACAACACAACACCCAGTCCCAGAGCGGAGAAAATCTCCGACCCAGCCGGGAATCGAACCCGGGCCCTTAGGATTGACAGTCTGTCACGCTGACCACTCAGCTACCGGGGCGGACAAATATTTTATAAGAGTCTATTGTGTTGATCTACTGAAAATATTCTTCAATAGAGTCAAATTACTTCATGTTCAATACATTTCATAGTATTTTGGCTGTTGACTTCTGTTTTTCTTTGAAGTTTTGACAATATTCCTGGCTCTTATGAGTGGGTGCTGAAAAGTAATGCCCTCCAATTTTTTAATGTGAAAATCCTTAAAGCTTCTTAAATAAAAAATATTAACATTCTACATCTTTATTCTTCATGTCTACATCTTTATTTCACAACATACTCTCTGTAGAAAGTTTGACTTTGCTGACAGAGCCACAACTTCATCTCTGCTTGCACTGCTTGGACACTATCAAAGTGAAGTCATCAAAGGTGTTCTTTAAGTTTTGAAAACAAATGAACATCAGATACGGCCAAGTTGGGACCATATTGAGGATGATCAATGACAGTCATACAGGTTGTTGGATTGTTGCAGATGTTGCAGCACTCGTGTGTGGTCTGGCAGTGTCATGGTGCTCCATGTGTGAGTGAACTCCTGGAATCTCGATTACAGCATACTCTTTCTCCTGCACCAACATAGTTACATTACACACCACCAAGTTACAGGCTACAATTCGGAGCCCTCTTGTGGCGGAAAGCTGCAAATATGTAGGAATGAAGATGTCGGATGTTAATAACAATTATTTTATTTAAAAAGCTCTAAGAATTTTCACACAAAAAATTTTGGAGGCATCACTTTTCAGCATGCCCTCATTTTCCTCTGCCATGTTTGCCATGCCAGTATGCTGTTGTCTAAAACTTCATCACAATCTGCATTCTGCAATGTTTTCAGAGCTCTTCTTAGAGGGGCCACTTTCCTGCCAACTTCTGTAATTAACCTGGAAATGTGTCTTCAGTTTTCACTCTTAGTTTCTTCTAATTGTTGTCTGAATACAAAGGAATCTTTTTAAAGGTTTTTTTCTATCTATCTTCTGTACCTTTTGGGTTTTCATTTGTGCATTTGCTCAAGGGATAATATGGATTTTTATTTTTGATAACTAATGTTCTGTTTCAATATTCATTCCCTTATTGACTTTTCATACACAATTTCCTTCTGCTTTAGTTTGGATATTGCTACATGGTCTATTTGAAATTCTCCTGGTTCTGGATTTGGTGGTCTCTGTGCCTTCTGTTTTTTTGGGATGTTTTTGAAATGGGTCAGCATTATTGTAAGGTTGAGGAACCTTGCAAAATTCTATTAGCCTTTCATCTCTTACGAGAGACCATTAAATCGATAGAAGTCAGGTGTGTATGTCAGATCTTTATGTAATCAGATATGTTCAATTTAAAATTGAAACCGGCTGTGTAATAAACAGCTTGTCCGGACAGCTGAGTAATAGAATTATGACATTCAGAAAACATATCTGCTTGTTTGCAGCTGAACCCCTAAGAGGCCCTCTGGCCAACATTGCCAAATGCCATTCACATTTTAACTGTGCATGTTGTCACATCCTAGGTTGTAATCTTTTTCTTTTCCCCATACAGAGCTAAGCTGCTTTTTGACTACAGGATAGCAGCTCTCAATTAGGCAGAGTTAGTGATAAAATTACTTCGTACCTGTGACACAGAAGTAAAAGAGTTAAAAATACATTTAAAATTTAAATTTCCTGTTCTTTCTGTGGATTGAATTATGCATAACCTGCAAGTTTTTGTATATGTCAGTGGTACAATGCTCTGCTAAGATAGTAGATACCCTATTGTTTGTAGTTCTCAAAGGATGTAATGGAGTATGATGGAATGCATGTTTAAAACTATAATTTCATTGGTAAGTGTGCTGAAGCTCACTTACAGTATTTTGTTTCCAAGAACAGTTGACATTCAAAATTTTAAATAATTTTCTCCATTATTTCTTGCCATACAAAGTAGTTGTATCACTGAATCTATCTCATCAAGACATGGTGTACTTGAGGAAAAGGATACATAGACCTATTGGAAAAGCAAAGTTGATGGTTAATATTTTTATGGAGACAGTGGTCTTATATTTTATACCACTTGAATTCTGTTTGTAAGGGAAAACATAATTTTCTCTCTTCTTTAGGCAAAAGGGTATATGTCATAAACAGAGAGAAATGAGATAGTTATGACTCACTTACAGGGAACAGTAAAAACTCTATTTGGGCTGAAAAGATATAAGCATATTTTGAATACTTTGACCGGGAAATTTTTCCGTTGGGGTGAACATACACAAATATAAATAACCTTCAGATAGAATGATATAAGTGTCTCCTGGTAAACTGTGCTAATTGAACTTGTACCTTTCTGCCCAAAGAAGAAGAAATTACCAGCATCATTAATATATCAGTAGGTATTTAAGATTAAAAATTTAAATTCCTTACTCTTATAAAAAGACTGCTTCTCATATATAAAAGACATGAAAGCTAAACACTGTATAAATAAGTCAAATGAGGTGTTTGATCAAGTATCGTCATATGTACAATGATGCACAATGTGTCATGTTGTCAGTCTGTATACTTGATTCCAGGCTGAAAGTACTAATCAGCATATTTCATCATTGCCTTATGTAACTCTTTTCCTTTGACTGCAATTGTCCTTTCAGAATATTTCACTTGGTATGTGTTTTGTTCTGTAGTATGATATTTTAAAAGTGTATTTGGTAACATATTTCAACTTAACAATATGTAACAGATGCTAAGTTAAAGAAAGAAAACATAGTTTCGTACAATATGTAGGAATAGAAATGAATTATTGACACTGTAAAGGAAAGTAAAAGGCTGTATATCTTCAAGTGGAGCCAAAGCATAAAAGCAAAGACATGAAAATATAGTGGGTAGTCAAGAATGTTAAACAGCTTTATAAAGGGGTGGGGACTATGCTCCTATAACAATCTGCTCTTGTTGGATTTATGAGTATCAGCAACAATGAAGGATGTGAGAACTGTTTTTTTCTGGTAATTAAAATGAGAGTATAGTGGCTTATGTTCACAGATGTTGTGAATGTATTTGCGAAAAGTAGATAATATACCAAGGAAATACTGAGAGACGTGGATAGACTAATTATGGGCCCTTAGAAATGCCTGAGTAGTCTTTTTTTTCCCTTCTTCTTTTTGTGGTGAGATTTACTGAGTCACTTTTTCCCTCTCGCAGGTCCTTTCCAAACTTTTCTAAACCACATCTTATAATTATCAGTGGCCTTCGGAAGCAGATTTCTTCATCCCTACCTGGATTTTTCCATGTAACATATTCATAGAATACAAGTACTTCAAGATCAGACATTATCTGTTAATATCAGACCAGTGTCTGATAATGACAAACTTCTCCTATTGTAAAAAACATTTTATCTGTACAATAACATTTCTATTTCTTCATAATAAATTGATGCACAGAACTTATGGACAAAAGTAATTTTCACACAGTATGTCACTGCCAAGTAACATAGGTCGATGAAACTTGGATCATATGTAGAAAGAACTGCTACAGTATAGTTCAGAAGGCAACTGGAGGAAATAAGGAATGAGACCAACAGAGATGCCACTTTTATTTAAAGAGATTAATTACAGTAAAGTCATGGCAATTCGTGGTGGTGCCCTTGACATTACCAAAGGCAGGGCATTGTTCTTAATAGTATGTGTTATCACAAAGGATGGCAATGCATGCTCTGCAACTTGCTCCCATGTTGACCACAATGTTGGTAAGGATGTCTTGTGGTAGGACATTCCATTCCTCCACCAGAGCAGTTGACAAATGCTGGATGGCCATTGGTGCATGTGGACATGCTGCAATATGTCTCTCCAATCCACACCATATGTTTGATCCAATGTAAATATGGGGAATAGGCAGGCCAGTCCATTTGCCAAATATTGTCTCATTTCAAGAGATTCTCCACATTTGCTGTTCGAAGCAGTCTCACGTTGTCATCTGTAAAAATGAAGTCGGGGCTGAGTACATTCCTAAAAGATGTACATGGTGGAAGAGAACAGTGTATAACATAGACCAGTGTGTGTACCATGTTAGATTTGGAGGTCAGTATGCCCACACAACATTATGGTTCTCCATATGATAACAGATGGACCACGAAACCAGTCATGTTCTGCTGGATGTACCCTCATTTGGCGAGGGGTGGGAACACGTAATGCACATAGGAACATTATTGACCATGGTGTAATTATTGTCGTTGAATAAAAGTGTCATTTCTGTTGGTCTCAGCCGGCCGAAGTGGCCGTGCGGTTCTAGGCGCTGCAGTCTGGAACCACGAGACCGCTACGGTCGCAGGTTCGAATCCTGCCTCGGGCATGGATGTATGTGGTGTCCTTAGGTTAGTTAGGTTTAACTAGTTCTAAGTTCTAGGGGACTAATGACCTCAGAAGTTGAGTCCCATAGTGCTCAGAGCCATTTGAACTATTTGTTGGTCTCATTGTGTATTTCTTTCAGTTACCTTCTGTACTATACTGTAGTATTTGTTTCTATATAAGGTCCAAGTTTCATCGAATTGTGTTAATTGGCAGTGATGCATCCTGCAAAAGTTACCTTCGTCCTTACGTCTTGCATACTAGTGTATTTTCTGAGTTAACTGCTTAGCAACAAAATTACTCCATGCTTCTGTTATCTGTCAGTTTTGTTAATATCTAAATATTTTCTGACTAGTACATTTCTGATCATTTGTTAATTTATAGGACCTTATGATCATAGCATATGTTTTCAGATGTGCCTGTAATTGCAAAAAAATTTTAATTCAAATTCATCTGCCTTATCTGTAGTCATACACCTGTTTTTCTATGTATTCTTCATTTCTCTTGTCACTTACAGTGAGGATCCTCATTAATCTGTGAATCACAATACTTGTCGTGCCATTGCAGTTCACAGCATGTACTGCTCTCTTCATAAGTAATTTAACCATCTCTGATGCATGATCGTTATTCTGGCCCACATAACCCTTCCCTCATTCATATTGACAACTATTATGGACTGGTAACACAACAAATGTCAAATTAAAAAACCCAAAAGTGTTGGTCTTGCTCCATTAAGGTGTGTGTGTGTGTGTGTGTGTGTGTGTGTGAGAGAGAGAGAGAGAGAGAGAGAGAGAGAGAGAGAGAGAGAGAGAGAGACAATGTCACCATTGCCGCTAGTCTCATTGTTCGCTCCTTGTGCTTATGATAATATTAACTTCTTATTTCGTATGCCATTGCCTCTTGAAACATAAATAACATATTACAAACATTATCAGCTTTCTTGTCCTCCTCCTTTGAAATATTTTCTTTCCTTGCTTTCCCGTATATATCACAAGAGTTCAGCAGTAAGTAGATTGTAAACACACCACCTTCCAGTTTTCACTGTGCATTATTCCTATCTACAAATGCAATCAATAACCCAAGATTTTTTAAATTCCCTACCCTATCACTAATCATACAGACAGATTTACATTCCTATTACTTTTCTGATACCAGCTATTGTCCCACATCTATTACTGATTTTTTGTGCATTAATTTTATCAACAATAAGCAGCTTATAAATAGTTGGGAATGAGAGATAATAGTCTCACCATTTTATAAGCTGTTTAATGTACAGTATGCTGTGACTGTTGACAAAAATTGTAGGTAGAAGACCAGTCAGAATTATTGAAGAGATTAGAGATTACTCTTCTCTCAGGAAGGCTATGAAACACTTATGGCTAGAACATTCATGTTGGAAAACTCTGGATGTAGTTACTGTGAAAGAGAATGGATAGCAGATTGTATAAAGCAGCTTATGGAAAGTGTGGGTTCACTTGATATTGTGATCTAGAGATTGAAGTACAAGAAAGAATATTAAAGAAATATGTTAGAAATTTGATTTCAGTGACAAACTCTACTGCTGTCAGCACATTTGCAGACACTCTTCTGTTTATATTTTTCTTTTTATTGAGGTAGGAGAGAGAGTTTCTTGTATTTTTGTTGCAAATAGGTGGTTACGAATAGATTATTATCCCAGGTTGATAATTAGATGTGGTATTATTGAAGTAACAAATACTAAATGTGATCTGAAAAAAGTATAAAAAACTGTAATCAAATGCTTGTACTGAATGCTTTCAAAACATTCAGTGTTTTACCACTATGTAACATCATTATGTGGATGATTACTAAGCCCACTTTATTTGTTACACTGTGAAAAGCTTATGTGTTGAAACCTTATTTATGATGTGGAACACATTTTACAGTCATTTGTAGTTTGTTTTCAATTTACTGAACTCAAATACTGTGCCAACATTTTACATTGATACATAACGTTAAGGAGGTGATCAGGCAATTGTATTGTTTAACAGCTTCTGTGATTTTCATAACTGATATACAGACGGGAAATTACTGATTTTTGCTTTGGATTCTGAGTAAAAGAATTACTTAGAGTGTGAAAGTATATTTAGTATATGGTATTATTTGTCTACAAGACTGACATTGGTGTGGCTGCATGATGCAGGAAATTAAATGGTGTTCTATTTGTATATAGCAATTCTAAAAATTCAGTATATCTGTTTTCTGCCATCCCATGGTAAATGTTTTACCATTTCACTTCCATCCATATATGTTCTTCCTTGTAATGCTGTGTTAGTATTCTGTGTTTGTGAAACAATTAAGCAAACTGTGAATAGTTTCCAAATAATTTTATAGTGAATATTTAATAAAATAACATCACTGAAATATTCTGTTGTGATATATATAATTTTATTTAGCTCCCAGCCATTCTAAATATGGTTGTGGAATCAAAGAAGAGATTTTACATTAAATTATCATCTCACTTTTGTAGTACATTTTTTTCTTTGTTGTATGTGTAAAGTTTGTTATGCCTGTTCTTTAATGTTGCACCAGAAGAGGGATTTATTTCTTGCTTACAACTTTGTAACATGTGACTATATTATTTTTTTATGTTTTAGTATTGATTTTAAGGTTTGTTTCATCCAGTTCTTGATAATTATTGACATTTTATTTATGACCTTTTACAAGAGACCAAACAGGGCAAAACTCCAGCGTCCTGCTTTGGTAGGTTGTATGAATTCTCATGAAAACTGGACAAGAAAATTTATTATTTTGTATGCATGAAAAAAAATCATTTTCCTGGAATCTGTCTTTGCCATGAGAAGTAATCTCATTTGAATCAAAGTCACTGCGACCCTGAGTAATTTTATTAAGAAGTGTTATTTATTTATGACTATTCTACAATGGTCATCGTGTAATAAGAAAAAATGTTTCTGATATTTTCAGTGTTAAGCGTCATAGTTCAACACCAGAGCTACGTGCTAATAGTTCTGCAGAAAACCACTCTAACATTTGGTCAGTTTCTGTGCCCGCTTGAATTCATGCATGAAACGAGTAGCATTACTTATAGAAAGGCAGATGTGTAAGATCATTATCACACTGTGTGAGAGAGAAGTAGTTACACTGAATGTACGTCAGAATAATGATACATCCCAGTGGCTTGCAGAAGTTGTATTACATTCATTAAGCCTGATGAGCAATATGGGATATGAATGAGATAGTCATAAATGTGTCCTTTTGCTTCACCAGAAGTCAAAGCATAAAATCTGTTAAGAACTTTAGTGAAATATTACTGCGCTTATCCACCAGATTGGATGGGGAGGACTGAAGTCCTCTCTGACTGAAGTCACTCTGTCATGAGGAATACCTATTCACAGTTTGGTTTTTAGTGTTTTGCATGTTCTGTGGATCATATTTGTGACTACTTGTTATGATGTAGAACAGGTCATTAGGTTTATGAATAAGATACATTTTGTTTTTGAAGACGTGGCTACAGGTTGGCCATTTACATAACTGGATTTTTTTCCTAACCTACAGAAAAATTTGATATGTGTATCCCATCCACATACATACAGATATGATCTACTCAGAACATCATGTATCAGTAAGAATGGTTGTCAGACAGAAATGATTTCAGTTGGTTTATTAAACGTCCATTGTCTGTTGCACCTTTAGTTCATAAGGTGGTCAGTATTTTTATAACTTCATACTTCGCTTCTTTTTGTGCAAGAGTAGGTTAAGTTGTGGATAGAGGAGGCTATTTTTGTCCCCAGTGTTATATTTATGAATGTGGCAATTATTTTCAAAGTGTACCTGATTCTTCATAACAAACTACGTAAGAGTGTAACTATATTGTGAGGCTGTTATTACTATGCCTAATCTTTAAGACAGTTGCCTACATGTAGTTCGATGGTGGACACCAGATGCTATCCTTACTGCATGTTTCTGTGTAATGGATACTCTGTGTTTGTATGTAACATTGCCTCCTAGGATTAATCCATATGATATCAGTGAATGGAAGCATGCAAAGTAAGCTAATTTTCTAAATGTAATTGTTGCTCACTTTTAGAATGTTATCCATTGTATACCGCAGAACTCTTCAATATGTGAGCCTACATTTGCTTCAGTACATCAGTCACTACAATTTTTAGATACTTTTCCCTTTAAAACACGTATGTCAAGGCATTTTGACTTTGTGGTATCTGGCATCCTTCATTGTTGTCAAGCTGACATTCCTTTCAGTGTGAATACTCTTCTTTGAATGATTTGCTGGTAGGGGGGGGGGGGGGGGGGGGTGGAAGGTAGTTAGGATGAATTGGACATGTGGATGGAAACTTGTTCTTAGGTTCTCTGTTGCCCTCATGTATTGACAGGTGCACCTTTAGATACTTTTAGTGAAATTCAAATATTTGTTCTGCCATAACATACGAGAACCTCTATTTTCAAGCTGTTAACTTGTATTGTAAATGGCAAAGGTAAGTTATTGATTACATAAACACAGTCCACACACTACTCACATAGCAGTTGAGTCCATGTATAAAAGATATGTGCCATGTCTGTTGCTGTGTAAAAAGTTTTGGTTTCTGCCTGATGTTCCATAACAAACTGACTATGCATGAATAGAACAATGTCATGGTTTTGGGTGAGTTGCCATTTTTCTTATGCTTAGAACTTGTTTTGTTTGAGTATGACATATCACACCGTTAGTACTAATAGACATAACTTCAGGCAAAATTTATACATAGAAGGAAGTAAGAAGACACAACATGTTTATGCTGGATGGTGAGAATTGGAATTGGGGGAAGGAACGGGATAAAGCCACATACAAAATTATGTAATTTCTAAAGTATCGTTTGCTTGTTAGCCCTTATTGAATGAAGAACTCAGGATATATACATAGCTTGTGATCAACTAGTTTTATTCAATGGAATAATGTCAGAAAAGCTTCAAGAAATTTGACTATTTCTGTAATTTTTTTTTTAAATGTTGGATTTTGAATTTTCTTTGTTTTGTATGTAATTGGCAGGAAACTCATTATACTGTGTTCAGTTTATACTACATGCTTTAACAAATATAAAGACATCTCACAAACAGTTATTTTCTAACTTTCATTCTTGTAAAGTTGTCATCAGCCTAAAGTTTGGTTTTGGGCACTACAGTGTTTTACGAGCCGTGGTCCAGTTGGATGTGCCTTTTCATTGCCATTCCACCACACAATTCTCTTACAAAGTTCCACTTGACGAGATACACCTAGATTCCACAGGCAGCATAGGTTTTTTTTCCATAGCCAGCAACTAGAACATTTTATAAATTTGAAAAAAATATACAGTAAATAAGTATCAGTGACATCAAAATAAATTTTTTATACAAAGATCATAATTTAATGCACTGTTTAGTACAGACAGCTGAGAAAATATTAAATTTACAGCAAGCATCATGGAAGTAGTAACATTTTAAAGTACTGTTCAAAATGTGTTAAAGTGATAGATAAACTGTGAATTTGTTTTGTACTCACAACTTCAATATATCAGTATTTTTTTTAATACTGGAAGACACTCTTCACAACCCACTACATATTCCGTATTTCACTGTTGTAGAAGAGTGACTGAAAAATTTTGTAAACTTTTACTTTCAAATGAGTTGTCTTTACTGCTGCATCTCAACACCTTGTGCATTTCACTGTTTTAATTTTATTTCAATAACAGATACAAATTGTGTTAACTGCTGCTTACTGTTGTATGTAGAATAACATATGCTGTTTGTGTTTTAACGTCATAGAAAATGGTAATAGTTCAGAATGTTCTCATGATTATAAATTGCATGATTTTCAAAGCAATTCACCTTGACCATCTACAACTATACATTTTCTGTATCATGCTGGCCATAAATATACTTATGTGTTTGATGACAAACCTTTTCAACTTTTGAATATTCTTAATTATTGGGAATTCTTTTATTTTTACCCTTCTTGTGTTGACTTTCTGAAAGCAACATACCCAGCTGTGTGGTGTTTGGTGTGCTTCATAGTTGTGGCCCCATTCATCACTTCACTTGCCATTCCTGCCATAAGCAGCCATTACTACTGTACCTCTTTATTGCCATGACATGACCTTTGCAATGAAGCATAAGGTGAATATTTCCAAAATTATTTTTTGTTTGCTATAATCCAAAACAAAGTACCTCACTCAGTGTGGTATCACATTGTTTACAATAGCTGCCCATTTAGTTTTACTTATTTTTCTTAGTGAATGCAGTGCATCTACTTACAGAATGATTTTATTTTTTAGGCAAAAGAACAGTATCTGGAACAGACTGTACCTTTCATATAGTCTTCAGCTATTTTCCTCTTCAGCTCTCAATGTTTCTAATTTCCTTCTATTAATTTTCATGAACGAGAGTCAGCTGGACTTATACAGTGTTACAAATGGCCCTTACCAATGTTTCTTTCGTACATATGTGTCTTGCATATGAAAAACTATTATGTTGATCCATTTCATAGTTACTGCAACTTTGTTGTAACATGCTTACAATGTTGTAATTCAACAAGGACTATGCCACTGAAAATGTGTCTCAGAGCCTCCTCTTCTCATCTGTGAGTACTTCACACAAGTTCTGATGATTAAGATCATGGAAGATTTCTTTTCTTTGCCAGTCACTGTCTGACTGAGATAGTACTCTGTCTCCAGTTATCTTAGTGATACATCATTTTTTATTTTGAAACTCTATTATGGTAATTCTTATTTACCTATTGTAAAAGAATTTGTGGTGTTAAAATAACAACAATTTTACTGTATTACACAATTTGTTTGTCATGTTTGTAGCTGTACAGAAATCCACAGTTACTCAGTTTGTACAAGTCCAGCAGTTTAACTCAACATTGTTTGAGAGAGGTACAGTCTGTTTCTGAAGTCTCCAGTGATACAGTGAGTTTTGGTCATCAGTAACCATATTTTTTTTATTTTCGTGCACAAGACCCACGAATATAGTCACAGTAAGTACTTCACTATACCAATTTTGAAGTACCCATTATTTGCAAACTCTTTTAAATTTGAAGAATGTCAGTTTTATTTTATTTGCTGTTGATAACATGATGAGTGCCAGTGCCAGTGCTGCACAGTATATAAACCTTCCCCAAGTGATGGAGCATTCCTGAAATTAGGAAAGAAGAAACATGTTTTGTATGATTGTGTCATAAAACTTAAAATAAAATTTTGGGTATACTCAGTAATAGTTAATTCTGTGCAATTTTCTGTTAACTCTAATGTCCACTGCCAATGGTTTCCTCATTTATTCTTACTGCTGGTGTTTTATGTGTGCTTGCAGAACTTAATTATGAATTTCATTACATTTATGTCCTTCTACTCAGCTTCTGTTATAAAAGTGGTGGCCACCATTGTCATTTGTATAAATGTCACAATGTTTGACCTCATCCACATCTACGAAACTCGTATTATTCCTATGGCAGTCTGCACTTCTTTGAAGGTGGTATGTGTGGGCTTCTCCTGTAGCAGGTAAAATTATACTCCATAGAAAATTTATGTACACTATTCCATTCTGTTGGATTTAGATTCTATCATCTGTTTTTGCAATAAACTTAATGTTATTCAGAAACTCTTTTCTTTATTTTATATTAATCTTTGAGAGAAGAGTACTTCATTTCTAGAATGAATTTTCACTCTGCACCAGTGTGTGTACTGATTTGAAACTTCCTGGCAGATTAAAACTGTGTGCCAGACTGAGACTTGAATGTGGGGCCTTTCCAAAGGTACAAAGTTCGAGTCCTGATCTGTCACAAACCTTTAATCTTCCAGAAAGTTTCAGTAGTTCATTTGTTCACAGAAGTTTTCGTGCTTTACATATTGTCCTTTTCTTGGCTATACTGTCTACTTTTAAGTAGAAAATTAATGCTTTCTGTGAGCCATAACAACTATACCCTTCTTGATACCCTTCATGAATGTATCTAGATTTATACTCTGAAAACCACAATACAATGTGTGGTGGAGAGTACATCACATACTACTATCATTGCCCCCACCCACCCTCCTTGTACTTGTGAAACATGCACATGCAGAATGACAGTCAGAAAACTTCTATATAAATTTTTTATCATGCACATCTCCTGAGATGCATGTGGAGGAATTAATATTTAGTTATATTCTGCTTGTAATGTGTACTCTTAGAATTTTAACAATAGGTCTCCCCTCTATGCACATTGTGTACTTGTAGCATCTGCTACTGGAGTTTAACAGTACAACACTTATGCTAACTAAACAAACTCCCGATGAAGTTGCAGCCTTCTTCAAACTCCTCTATTAATCCTATGTTCCTGTCTGTTAAAGAGTTCCAGACTGATGAACAATACTCAGGAATTAGTTAAATTAGAGTTTTACTGCCTACCTCCTTTGTGGATGAAATGCATATTCTCACAATTCTACCAATGGATTTGTCTGTCAGCCTTTCTTGTAAGTAGCTCTGTGTGGTCGTTCTACCTTAAACTGCTCTGGATGTATACTCCAAGATAATTCATGACTGTCACTGAGTCCAGTGATTTATTGCCATTGCTGTAATGATGGGTTCTTCCACCTATTTGTGGAGAATATGTTAAATTTGTGTTTATGTCAAGTGTCAGCTGTTTGTGCCTGCACCAAATGTAGATCACATGCATTTCTTCGTGCAGCTCACATCGGTTTTCTGGCTTTGTGGTTTTACAGCATACACAAAATCATTTACAAACACAGCCATGGAACTGCCAACTGTAACCACCAGATCAATTTAATTTGTTTAATCAACAGTAATGGCCCTCTAACACTTCCCTGGGATGTTACTGAAGCTACTTTCGCATTTTAGAATCCCTATTGAGAGCAATTTACTCTATTGTATTTTCTAAGGAATCCACACACAAAGATAATCGAATACTCCATAAGCTCGTGTTTTGTTTAAAATGTGACAGTGTGGAACTGTATTGCATGCATTCTAGAATTCAAAGAACTCAGCATCACCTAGGTGTGGCTATGTGTGCAAAAAGTTCATAATAAATTTGCATAAAATGTGTTTCATAATTCTACAACCTAATGAAGCCCTCCTACCATTTTGCAAATCTGTGAAATGGTCCATCATGAAATGGAATTGATCTGTGCATTTTTTCCATTTGTGTAGAATTCTGTGTTTGTCCTCTGACAAACTACTCAAAGCGGAACAAAATATTTTGTGTTGTCTATATAGAATCAAACAGTTATCTTATCATCTTCGGTAACCTTCCATCCATTTATCAGTTGTAGTTGATTACGATTTTTGCTATACCTTATCCCTGTGTTGTACACTGATTGAGAGGAAGACCTTGAGTATGATGTTCAGTGAAACAGTTTGGAAGACAGGATACAGTATTTTTGCCATATCTTTGCCATCCTCCATTTCATTGCTTTTAAAATCATATAATGACTAGTCAGATGTCTTTGGACATTTCTTTCATTTCACATAAGACTAAAACTTCTTATAGTTTTTCACCAGTTCAGTAAATAAGATTTTGCATTGAGATTCCAAGTCTGTGATTAAATCTCTCTCTACTCTAACTTGTTTACTGAGCAACAGCAGGTTTTTCACATTCCCATACAGCTTTACTTTACACACAGCTAGGTAAAGAATGTGTAATATTCCTTTTGAATTTATGCCATTAATACTACACTTTTTCTGTACCAGAAGTGAACATTTAATGTTAGCTGGTCAGTTAATTCCTAATATAGTTCTCAACACATTTAAAGTTGCAACATCTCCTTTAATGTATGCAGTCATTGATTCTATAACAACCATAGGGTTATTGATTCCCTCTTCTACAGTAACGGAATCAAAAAGCTGTTGCCTCTGTGTCATCAGATTTATGATGTTATCTGTAAAAGTCAGTTACTTGTTATGTAATTTTCATTTACTTCCATGATGACTTCTTCAGTGGGTTAAATGGTAGTAATGACAAACTGCATCATTGTCTTGCACTCTTGGTTCATATATGACCTGTTTTCCTTCCTTCTTCCTTCAATTTCTGTAGGTAATACCACAATTGCCACACAAATCCCATTACCTTTCCTGCAGCTGAGCTAGTGGTCGCTGAACGAATCTCCATCTTTTCACCCTGAGTATATTATTCAGGTCAGAAGTTGTGGAATCTGCCACCATACCATTGTATTCATTGTGTACAACACTCATTATAAATTAAAACTACATGTTACACTGGAGTTTGGAACAGGACACCAAATTTTCAAGGGATGTATTCTTCTAGTGGAACCATCAAAGCACTCCTTAGTCATAGTTTTGGAAGAGGTGGAAAAAGACTGTAACCAATTTGTCAATTACAACACCATAAAAATGGCACACCATCTAAGTAGAATAATGTATGGGGAGGAATCAATTGTGCCTGAAGATTTTACCTCAAGTGATATGGAAAGTTTCCTTTGTAGCAAAGGTGATCGGTTCCATTATATTGATCTATCTCATATAAATTATTTATTGCTGTATGTGCCTTTTTGTTAGCACCTCAGTGCTAAGTAAATTATAAATCATTGTTTACTTCCTACAGAAAGCCTAATTATTGTATTGAGGCTGTCATACATATCAGAGTTTGGAGTCCACCACAGTGCAGTTTGGATTTGTAGTTGATTCCTATTGCTTGTATCCTATAGTCTGTAGTTATAAACAGGCTCAACAGTTCATGAACTCTGTGCTCCAGTTTGAACTTGTAATGAATACAATGCTGAATTTGGAATGAATCCTCTACAGAAATTTAACCTTTTAAGGAGACAATACATCTTTTTTGAGGCAAAGACAGAGATAAAAGTTTTATGAGTTTTGTTTAGTATTATTAAATAGATCATAAATGTCATAACTGCTGCTTTACCATATTCATTCACCCAAGAGTCATTTTACAATTATATATGATTTATCAACGTAATACAAGGAAAAACATAAGTCATATATACAGACATGTGAATACACACATGTTTAATGAGGAAAGGACAGGTGCTTGACTGTGGCCTTGTTGAAGGAGTTATCCATGCACTTGCAGTACAAGTTATCTGCATTCAGAGGATAGTAAAAGGGAAACAAAGATTGATAGTTATGTACAGTTGAGATTAATTTCCCATTGTTCAGTCTCATAATCAGAAATAACATTTCACCTATAAAATTTCATAAGCAGCAACAGGCAGCATAAATATCAAAACCATTGCTTCAAATTTAAACAAGAAATAGTTATGTTGATACTAGTATCTTAAATCATACACCTGAAGAGTGTATGTTGCTTTACAGTTTTCTAATCCATGATATGGCCATATCAGAAACAGGTTGTTGAAATGAAAGTATCACTAATCTGATTTTACACCAGACATCCTGTTCTACAAATTTTCTTTCTTCCTTTTTCTTCACTTTCTATTTGCTTACATGTGAAGCCTCCCCATCCTCTTGCTCACCTCGCACAAATATTACTGCCCATATAAACTTTGTTTATGCCGTACCATCACAATCAGAAATTTCATTCTGTGAAAATTGATTGGCATAATATTTATAATATGACATGGTTTCTCTTAAAACAACATTGCGGTTTAAGTATACATGCAGCAAATTTTGTGCTGTATTAATTATTGTAGCTTGCAACCAAATCTGGGATTTCTTATATGTAAAATAAGTACTTTTCATATTTTAATATGGTAGTTCTATATTTTTTATTTCAGTTTTTACATGGAACATAACAGACATTTCTGTGGTTAGTGAAATCAAGCTGGAGTAATTTTACCATTCATAAGGGTACTGATTTTTAAACACACATGTACACATAGAGTATGGTTATAAGCACTTTTGTGGCCTGTTGTTATATATTTAGTCTGTTGATTTTAAGACACAGCCTATGAATTGCTGAAATAAAGTTTATGTTTCGATGCACATTTTGCATTGTTACATAAATATAAATTATTTATGTAATCTGGACTGAAGTTCTTCTTTTTATCTCACTCAGCTAAAATTTAGATGTACTGCTATTACATTTAAGTATCTTTCCTTAACTGTCAAATCACTGTAAGTACTCACATTTAATATAATTTTATTAAATGTGTGGGCCACAAATGCTTATTTTCAGTATATCTCTTTGTGTGATTAATTTAAATTTTTGATCTTTTTAAGTATAATATATTATGAAAATGACTCCAAGATGAAATTCATATTGCTAGCTGAATGACGTATTACAGTGTATAAAGATGAGGAACATTTCCTTGTTCTTATCTGAAATATATTAGTTTCTCATACTAGTTTCTCATACAATACAGCATTGGCTATCAACTATAGAAGTGTTTGTATTTAGTTTCTGGAACAGTTGAGAGCTATAATATTGTGTTAAGGCTTTGGAGTCATATTTGCTTTAACTGTACTGTAATTACATACTTGTTGAAGTAATTATTTATTGCAGTCCACACTTTGTCGAAATAGATGAAGAATAGTCTTCTTAATGTAGGCATCTTTTTCTGTTATTAGTACCCACAAAATTCAAATCATTTAAGCCACTTAAAATTTACATTATTAAAGAAACAATGTGTGCAAAGCATTTATTATAATTTCAAACAACTACTCAGCTTCAAGGAGAAGTGGAGACGAAGCTAATTTGTGATTTGTACTGTGTATGTCAACTTAATTCCAACAACAGTTGACACTTGCTCACAGTCTGGCATTATGTTTGAAGAACACTATAAGGATAAATCCTGTATCTGCCTCATATGACGACTATGTAATAAAACTAAGCAGAAACTAAAGTATGTCCCTTAGATATTTTGTAGCTCATACACTGTTTACTAATGAATAAAATTTTGTTTCTGATGCCACAGTGTATTTTGCTGCACCTGATAACTCTCTTTGTACTTGTATTAGTTCATGCTGCAGTTCGTCAGTATATTCTACTAGTATTACTGTTTTGTTTTTACTCGTCAATAACGTGTCATTTTTTACTAATGGCTAGCATCATTGCCTTTGGACAAGCTTTTATAACCAGAAACTCTTACAAATAGGTTCCAAAGGCATTTGTGTATTGAATGATCCTTGCGCAAATAACTTGTAATTAAATAACCTGATTTGAAAAGAAAAATAATTTGTATAACTAATGCTGAACAGTTCTCAGCACATTCCACACTTACAAAGCTTCAGTTTGATGAAACTGTACATTTTTGTAGCTGAACTATGGCATTGACCAACCTGTTGTTCCCGTACAGTGTGTTGCATTTCTCTTTTGTTGTTCATAATTGAGTATCTAATTGAAGCCCTAAAAGAAAGTTGTCATATTTAATAGCGCAGAAATTTCATTATTTCACTCAAATGGAATATGTATTCTAAAAATTATACAAACATTTGTAACTTAACTTCGAAGCTACAAATGGACGACATTAAGTAAATTTCTGTCGACCCAAGGATGGATGGCCCTTATTAAAGTAGAACATCTTCATCATGAACTGTGGCTACTGATTAACTTCTAGAAAGACTGTAGACAAAGGACTTGTTACATTCATGTGTAACCATGGCCCAAGGGGTTCACAAGAAACAGCATTCTAAATATGCATAGAAAAGAGTATGCCACTGTCATGCACTATGATTTGAAATTTTCTTCAGGTTCCAGGAAATTGATGTTAAGTCTCCTAGTCAATTTTTTCATGATTTTTGTATCACTTTTATATTGGTTTGGGCTTGGGAAACTCTGCTTGGTGCTTGCAGAATAGGAGTAGACTTACGTAACTGTATACGTCCATTGTTTTTGTGTCACCATTATTTCTTAATTCTATTTCCATGATCCAGAAAATTCTTTGTTGGTCACACTTTTTACAGGGAAATGCCAACAATGACTGTGTGTCATATACCATCTTGTTTTTTCCATCTTTAATGCTGTTAATCAGACAACAGTTTTAGAAAAGTGACATATGTTGAACATTAATCATTAATACAATGCTGGAAAATTCTGTGATAAATACAAACAATGGAATGAATAAAGATAGTCATTTGATGTATAGTGGACCTGTGCGGTTCTGTGTAGGAGGAAGGGGGGGGGGGGGGGCGCACGTGTGTGCACTGTGCAGAAGAATGAAAATTTGTGAAGTGAGCACCAGTGTTCTGGTTCGTTTTTATATGCTTACTCCACAACTCTATTGTATGGTGAATAATTACCCATACTTACCAAATTTGTTGGATGTAAATGTTAGGGTGGCAAGAAATTAATTGATTTCTTTTTATAAAGCTGTATGTAATTTGGTATATCATTAGTTAGCTGGTTTCTCATATACTAGCATAATACTGCCATTGTAAGATACAGTTGCATAGCAAGTCAAAATGTCTACACGACTCAAAAAAACTGAAAATATATTGTCATTAGCTATCATTTCTAGAGAGATGAGATGCTTTTGGCAACCTTTTGAATATAAGTTCAAGCACTTGGCCCTTTCCCCCCATGATAATTAAATGTGTTTTTATTTTATTACTTTTTTGATAGTATGATTACTTTGGTAGTCAGTGTGGTCAGTCTCTCTTACTATTTTTGATGTATTGGTACTCATTGTCAAATATTTCCATGATTGTTCAGGAAATCATCCTTTATTATAGTGGTTGAATATGTTTTTGTTTAACGCCTCTGCCATAGTCACCTGATTTTTGTCGAAATATTGTAATGTTGAAATGGATTTAGTAAACAGTATTATACTCAGTGCTTTAGTCCATATTATTTATTGAAGTGTATTTAAAACGTGTTTTTGTGATTTTTAAAAAATATAATTTTTAGTATATGATTCAAAGAAGACAAAATACATTGTGGGAATTGGGGGCCAAGAAGTCTATGTGTTATGCGACTTTTACCTTTATGTCTGATTTTTTGCTCCACATGCGGGTGAAAGTTATTGAAAATACTCTTCCACTGTTGTGACATAATACAAAATATTATGCACTCTAACTGTAGTTAAATAGACAGTTTAGGCCATACTTAGAAACTATTTGTGTGATGTAGCCATATGGTTTCATTATATTCATTTTGATGAAAATATTACCTTTGAGACATAAAATCTGATAGTGATTTGATAGTTAACTGTCATAACATTTTGACTGTGTTAAATAGGTCTACTTAGGTGCATAGTTCCTTAAATAGATTAAATTCTCAATAATTACAAGAATGCAGTGGCATTAATGTGACTGTATTAGAAAAAAGACACATTAATTTCATGTTCATAACTAAAAGTGGTAATGAGATACACTAAACATCATATTTCTATTTCATAAATGTATATACTTCATTATGTATCATGTTCTGTTTAATTGTATATATAAAAATGATAATTTTTATACAAACAGTAGCATTGTAGTGAAAATCGGCCATACAAGTTTAAATGTGCAATAATAGATACTTAAATGTTTACTTCGTACCTCTTAGAAGTACTCATTATCATCTGCTGATATACTCACATAGTAAGTACTATGCTTGTTGGCATGCTTCCTCAATGTAACATTAAAGATTAAAATGTGGTATTTATTGGTGGAATAGAAGTAATATATTAATATTTGACAAGAAAGTGAAACTCAGTTATCAGCAAAAAACCATCATTCTTCATATTTTTATTGTGAGAACAGTGAGTGTTGTGTAATATATGAGATGTAATACTCACTCATATTTTATTGTGAACATTGTGTGTTTCATTATCTCCAGAGTAGACATTGAAACTGAGGTTTTAAACTTGTTGAAAACCTATTTTGACCCATGTCTTTGGTTTTGTGTAATAATATGTGTAACAAAGTGTTATCATTTTAAAATATATTTTTCCAGTTGTGACTAATTCCAGCAGCCATTTCCTTTGTGGTTAAGAAATAATTTTTGATTGTCCTAGATGTAAAATATCCACATATACATTGATATACTACAAAGAGAGAGAGATATCACTCGGATATTTAATTGCACCCCAAGCATCCATCACATGAAATCCAATGGGAAATGTTCAGTGATTTTCGAAGTGTTTATGTCTGCGGTATACATATCGTGTTATTTTGCTATGAAACATTGAATTCCAGAAAATATAAGATGATAATTGCTGTTTGATGTATTATTATAACATTTAATGGAGTCATATATAAACTCAAAACATTCATTGGTCATGTACTACATCTGCTGCAGTTGCCTACCTGGCCTAGTATTTGCCAAACACAGTAATCAGTGTTTTCAATTAGCCCATTTTAGTAGCTGCCTGGGTACTGTTGGAACTGCACATTTTTTTTATTAATAATATGAAATCATTGTCTTATCTCTGTCCTATCAGTGCTTTCACTGAAGTTTTATGGAATTACCTCTCTTCTCGTTGTTGGGAGATTAATTCAGTTGTAGAGCTGCAGTGTAATGGTCAATATGTAAATGACAGCTGATTGTATAATCAGGTTCAAAAAATACAGAATATCGCAGTTTGTGATTCATCTTTGACAAGCTGATCAATGTGTCAGTGGAAAGACTCAAATCTGTTAGTCTCCCCACTTGTGGTGGAAAAGGAGGACAGGAAGCCCACAGCACCAATAATCTCTGTTAATATTATTGTGACACATGTGAATTTCTGCAGCCCATTTACTCCCTTGATAAAAGCACTTGGTAGCTCATTATAGCAGATTGAAAAAGACAACTTCTCCAAATTTTAGTGCAAATGCAGATGATGAAGGAGAGCTTGTCTGTTTTTCTTGCTGTGCTCTATTGGAGAAGGGAGAGATAAATATTAACACTGTTGTTTAGAGTAGCACATTGTGCATACTAATTTAACTGTCCCATCAATATCTGTTGCAGTTTTGCTGTTGCCCTTTCAGACTAGCTTTGTAGCTCAGTAGACTGAGGATGGATATAACATGTTAAGCTACTAAAAGCAGTTCTTCATAGTAGAATACTTTTCTTTGTAGCTCAATGCCCAATTAGTTTTCTTACTTGATATAATGCATGAGGTGAAGGGGAAGAAATCTTGAGTAGTCCAGTTCACACTTAAGTACATAGTGTTTCAGCAAAACTACAATGGTTCCTATCAGAAATTACTTTTTCTATGAGAGCAATCTCATGTAAGTAAATTACAGGCTTATGAAGCCTATCTATTCATAATGTCAACCAAAATTCTAATTCTCTTTAACTAAGATCATGTTACATGCATGTTGGACAACCATGTCTTATGTACATGTAATTGTGAATTATATACCTAGAAAGCACCAGATACATCTGTGCTGAATATTTGTTACAATGTTGCAACTTAAGCTTAATAAGTGCTTGGATGCCACAAAAGTGTTTTTTTTATTTTCTTTTTATCATAATGAGTCATCAGAGACAGACATATACATAAATCGAAAAGGGGGACAATTAAAGAATTCAGTGAAATCTGTGTCCTGCCAGCTGCTTGGACAAACAGGCTTACAAAGAAAAAGTTAATCCAGTCATTGCTCTCATTCGACAGTACTACTAGGTAAATCTTTAACACATGTAATAAAACTGTCATCAGAAAACATTGTGAGTGATTAGAAATGTGTTTCATTACAGATTATGTAAAGCTATCAGTTACAGAATTATTTGATAAGATGTGACAGCAATTCGTGATTGAACTGCTACTACTCGTAGCACTTTCATTGAACTGTTTCATGATGGAAAATGGTGTAATATGATTAGACTTTAGTTATAATGGAGCAATTCTGAGTGACTAGAGAAATGTGATGGTTAGCCT
Organism: Schistocerca americana; assembly: GCF_021461395.2. Classification (NCBI taxonomy): domain Eukaryota; kingdom Metazoa; phylum Arthropoda; class Insecta; order Orthoptera; family Acrididae; genus Schistocerca; species Schistocerca americana. Next base: position 767,283,088 of record NC_060130.1, read on the forward strand.
AGAGCAGTCCAGATAAAAGAAAGCACTGCTACTTCATGTTCACTGGACATACAGTGGATTCCAGAGCATTAGAGTATCTCCAGAGATGTTCAGTCATTTTGAGTTGCAGATTGCAGTGTCAGTGACACTCAACACTCAAAGCAACTCAATAAATCTGCTCATCCCAATCATTGGATGATTGTAATGATCTTTGTAGTGTGTGTTCCTCAAAATGCCATGATGCTATTGTGCCCCACTGCATGTGTACGCATTTCCCCCCTACACTAGCATATTGCTTGAGTATTGTCTAGGCTTAGTCACAGTCTGTCATGCAGAGGGACCAGATAGTTGTCTGGGCATAGCCACAGAAACAAGATAAAATTTATCAGAACTTTTGTCAACAATGAAATATGACAACACCAGAATGATGGTATGGAAGTGGTGCTTTGAGCTTTGATTATGAGTTTTGATCAAAGGATGAATGATATCTGGAGTACTCCAGAACATTTCACAACATAACATGTGTTCAATATTTTAATTCGGATAAACTGTCTTGCCTATCAGCATTATGAAGCTCCTACACAACACAACTCTGGGTTTTTTCTTTCATTATCAAAGAATGAAAGGGTGTGTGACGAAAGATTCATCAAATACTCTTGGTTTGCTACAAGGAAAAAGTATAAAATCCAGGATCTTGTTACAGATTTGCTTAAACCCGTGACATGAAAGAGAGAAAAGCACCTGTGGGTTGGGATGGAGTGCTAGATCCTTATTAGATGTGCTATGCTTGCTGTCACCACCAAATATTCGTATTGCTAAAGGAAGAATGTGAAAAATGACAGCAAGTTACCAATACTAACTGAGACATTGAAAGAATAAAAACTGCAATAGTAACCAAATCGATGTATTGGTAGCAATACTGCTGCTATCTAAGAATTAATATTGCTGGATTAATCAGTGATTTTCCTTAATGGCATACAATGTGAGTGTCAATCAAATAAGAACTCGCATTACATGCATCTTGTCATAAGTACACTGCCAGAAAAAAAAAAAATATTAGTGCACCTGGAAAGATGATGTCAATTTTGTTCCACTGACAGTGTATGCCACTTGGGGAATAGTAGGTATACTGATAATGGTTTCAATGCCATCCACCAACACATAGCATAGGCAAATTTACCAGAACTCCATCTGTGTCTACCCTTTAATAGGGAATACTCACATCCAGAAGGCTCAGTGTGGTGCAAACGTTAAGCGAACAGGCTACCCTACTGCAGAGGGGCATGTGTGCTCCCTATATTCATCTGAGTGAGATTGAAAGGGGTGAAATTGTGACATTCTGAGTGGCAGGATGGTTCTTTTAGAGAATTGACACACAGGTTGGATGGGCTGCGTTAGTTGTGCAACAATGCTGGTATCAGTGGTTACGTGAACATTCTAACACCCATAGATGAGGTTATGGATGTCCACACAGCACACCCATCCACCAGGATCAGCAGTGGCAATTTGTACAGCTACCACAGCACAGGTAAGATGGTTTGTGAGCCGAGACGTGTCAAAACAAACTTTTGTGAACCTGTTATTAGTAGTGTGACTATGGGCATGCACCCTTTCTAGCCCATCCCTTCACATCTGTGCTTGCCATTCAAGAACAAGCAATGGGCTCCCTGCAACATTCTGTCATCCCACGCCATTGATCAAGAGACTGGCAGCAGCCACAGTATGGGGTTACCACCCCATGTATAGGCTGCCATTAACACCCCTACACAAATGGCTTTGTTTGCAGTGGTTTCTACACTACCCCATATGAGCATCATTGGTGAGTATGGTGGTGACCTGGGCAGAGATCTGATTCATCCAGTGTTTTGGAGAGATGCAGCAGTGTTACTCCTGGAGTTGTGGTGTGGGGATCCATCAAGTATGATTTCAGGTCACAGCTGTTAAGGATTGAGGGAACTGTTGATGGCACAGTGGTATGTCACAGACATCATCATTCTCATGTGACAGCATCATGGTGCCATTTTTCAACAGAGCAATGCTCTTCCACACATGGCATGTCTTTATGAACTGTCTGTGTAGTGTTGAGGTACTCTCATGGCTGGCAAGATCCCCAGTTCCGTCCCCTATAGAACATGAGTGGGACCAGCTCAGATGTCAACTCCATCCTGTTACCAGTATCCAGGATATCAAGGACCAGTTATAACAGTTTTGGGCCAGTTTGCCTCAGGAGGGAATACAAAAGGTTTAGGACACAATTCCCATCTGAATCACTGCATACATCCAGGACAGAGGGAGTGCAGCATCATATATAAGTGTGCTTATACTCCCAAGTTCTTTGTTGTCAATGAAATAACATCACATACCTCTAAACCCATGAAGTTTCATTTTGCTTTCTCCAACCCTTGTGGGTGCTTCACATTTTGTCAGGCAGTGTACATTATGGGAGCTTTCACCTAGATCATGCAATGACTGTTATCAACAGAACAAGGAGTGATCAAAGAGGTATATTTTTCCCTTGCACAAATCACTATCATATTTCCCATTACAGAACATGATCTTCCTACCAGTATTCTGTGAAAGCTGCTACACAGTTTGGAGAACAAACATTTACTAAGCTGTAGGCATACTGTTAGCATCAAAATTTAGTGAGATGACAAGTAATGAAAAGTTAACTCCACAAGTGATGTTGCAGAAGAAAATATTAGCGTTTTACATGACATTCATCTACTTGTTGCGTGATAATTTCAGAGAGTCCTTCATGGTTTGAAATTATGTATTGGAATGCAAATTCCACTCTTAACATGGACATCATGTACTGGACTTTATAAGCAATATGGATTTCTTGTTTCATTATCAAGGAGCAAAATCATGTGCATTATAAGATTCATGAAAGTTTTTGGTTTGCTACAAGGAAAAATAAGAGAATCATTTGCACCTCCTGTTTAAAATTAATTTTTTGCAATTACAGCCTAAAATAAATGAGAGGTGAGTGCCAATCATCAAATCACATTCATCTGCTGGAAAGGTATTCCTGGGCATATATTTATAAATTGTAAATGCATTCCATTGACTGAGCATGGGGAAATGTGTAGATCCCAAGGATAGTATTCACATAAGGGATTGCCACCATGCAATGCTTTTAAAGTGGAATATGTTATAAATTGGAGTGAAGTGGGAACAGAGATTTGGTACCAACAAATGTTTTAACAAATAACTTGATTTCTATTACTTAAAAAAGTAGCCAGCCAGGTGTCTTATGATATTCACAGAGTGCACAATTTCATGGAACTGTGAAACATACTTTTACATTAGATTTCTGGTTTAGACATACATGGTGATAAATTTGTTCCAGGTTTCTAGTTGAACACTTGTGCTTGAGACCTAGTTCACAACTTTACTTATAAGAGCTGATAGCTTATTTGCAAGACATCAGTGCTAACACAGCATCTGCTCCAATGCCATTGCAATTGCTCCCCAGTAATGCTGTAGCTCACCCAAGTAACAATTTGACAGTATTACCAGTTTATTTCAGTTTATTTCAAAGGCAAAAACAATTTTGTATCACTCAACCAAATGAGTCCTGATGTGAGTGGAATGAACATGAAAGTTTCAGGTTCTGTAAATGTTGTAAAAGAATTGTGTCAATGACTGATGTTTTGCAAAAGGATAATAACAATAAAATGTGGACGTGATTCAAATAAATGGTTCTTGTACAAGTGCAAGTGATTGTAGTGTATCTGTATTCCATTTCTCCACCTGATTTATCTTGTCCTTTTTGCATACTAAATTGCAACTGCTACATTTAGGTGCATGTATTTAATTAAATACCAACTAATTAATATTTAATTTCATATAGCATGTTACCCAAGAGCATCTCAAACCAGCTACTCCAGAATTGGCTTCTCAGTGTAGGGCTGAATTGCGAAAATAAATTTACCACCAGAAGATCCCACATTGACAAGTATAGTGAAACCAAACTTTTGGATTATGCAAAACCCACTCACAGCAACAAATGATGTTGACATCTTATAAAAAATGTGCTTCTGCTGTATTCCTTACTGCAGGTCTCACACTCACAAAACTAAGAGAAATTCATTGAAGACCCCTTGAACACCTTATTACAGCCCAGATTTATCTCTTTGTGACTTAGATTTTGGACCACTTTAATATGAATTAGAAGGATAATGATGATGATGATGATGCAACAGTAAAAGATTTGCGCAAATAGCCTACTCTTTTTAACTTCCCACCTTGAAGAGGGAATTATAAAACTCTCAGTATGACAGGAAATGTATATTTTTAAAGTAGAGAATTGATTATAAATGTTAAAAATTCCTTTGTTAATTTTTTAAATTCACTATTGTTTTCAAGTTTACATTTTATCCACCTGCATACATTTCAAATAAATTCAGTTGTTACCAATGTGTTTCCTGAGTGGAGATTTTCAGTATCTAATTTTACAGCATTTTCTCACTAATCTTTAGGATTCACTGAGTCTCTTCTTACAATAATCAGTAAACAGTGCATTTTGTGTAAGACTTCTTCCAAAGTGACTTAATCTTTTGGCAGACTCATCTGCAGTTGTAAGAAATGGTATTTCCATTTTGTCCTCGTAAGGTTCTTTCTGTGTAACACTGTACTTATATTCAAGAAATTTTGATTATAGATCCTTGTCCAACTCTAGATTTAGATTTCCTTACATCATTTCAACCAAATGATGCATGGTTGGCTTCAAAACAGTCTTCATATTGAGGATGAAGAAATTTTTTATTTTGCCAAAACTATATTTAAACATTAGTTACAGTTGATAATGCAAAATCACAGTGATTTAAGAACTGATCAGTCACATGTCTTAACTGACACTATCTTAGTAAAAGAGTGCCAAAAGACGCTTCTGAAAAGCAGGCCTACATAACTGTTTCAACAATATTTAGTGACAATTTGTTGTCATTCATCATGAGCACACCTGTGCAAGAACACTGGCTTTATGGGCAAACCTTAATTTATATTTGTTGTGAATGGTCCGAGTGTGACCAAATGCTTATAGCATTTCATTATTTGGATATTGTAATATGTTAGTTTAGTCTGGAAAATGGCCAAGTTGAGTCAAATTATGTCTGTAGAACTTAAGAATGATGTATTTTTGGTGGGAACAGCCTTCAGCCAATGGAAAAGCAGACAGTAGTGGAACACTAAGGGAGTCAAGTGATGAAGGGACATATATTTCAAGAGGTCTGAATGTTCTCCAGAGTAGAACTCTAAATTTTTCTGCTTGTATTACAGAACTGAGGATTGACACAGTATGAGTGACCATTTTGTGTATCACCTGTGCCAATTTGTAAATCATGTTGGACTTTCAACTGTTTTGATCTGGTGAATGTTTCATATATTGTGATCATGAAATGGACTTACTTTTTGTGTATCTTTGATGACTGTTTAGTTTGGGGATTTTGCAGCTATTCTCATAATGCTCTCAACGTTAACTTTACAGCACTTGAGGAGGGTATTTTCTGTCTGTATTTTAAATGAATATTGTAGGACCACTTCCCATTTATTTGAGATGTCCTTTCTCGAATAAAAATTATTAAACATAATTCTCTGTCGTCTACATCAATTACAGATGTTAGATTAGAATCTATTAAATTATTCATTTAACTTTTACTCTGTATTCCTGTGTTTTTTATTAACTCACAATTCTAGCCAATACATAGAGTATTTGACTGCAGGATCACAGCTACAGGTTATTAATTTTTGAGAATTAGCTGTGGAGCATGAAAGCAGACCTCTATGGCCCTACCTTATGACTTCATCAAGCTATTCTTTTTAAACAGAGCCATGCATAGCCCAAGTATCTAATGTACTAGTAACTGCAGGCATATATGCAACTGGTTTGCTTGCATGGGATGCTGTTTAGAAGAGTAACACACTAGCAGTAATTGTTAGGTACCATCTCAAGGTTTATTTTTATTTGAAGGATGAATGGTATGTTAGCAGCTGTAGGAAGTGGTAACATGTCGGCTAACATTAATTCAGGCATGTTTCAAAAACGAGTTTATTAACAGGATATTCCTACTCAACATTTACAAAAAACTCATTGCCCAGCTCCCCATCCCCCTTTTTTTTCCAAAGGTAATCACTGAAATACCATATTTAGATATTGAGCCTGATCCAATATTGGTAGCAAATAGCAATGATTAAGTGATGTTAAATTTTAGGCTGAAGACAATTACAACAACATCAATTAAAAGTTTCAGCTGAAACCAGGTAACTATTTGACATTAAAATTTAAATCCCCGAACCTATCATAAAAATGCATATAATAAACCCTTAAACAAAAAGTATAATAGCAAATTGACATCAATTCAAAGTTCAAAACAATCTTCAAATAAAATCAATGTAGCAACAGAACATAAAATACACAATGACAATTACAGTGGGATCCCTACTTACTGGTTTTATGATCAGCAATTGCGCTCATGGCACAATTTAACATTTACTGAAGTACTGTACGGAAGTACCAGACAGTTTCAAAACATACTTAGGCCAGAGCGCCTTCAGATGAATGCCAGATAAGGAGCCGCAAACTGTTCAATTGCAAAAGATGATTACTTAACTCGAGGATTAATCTGCAGCATTAGAATTCATCCACAGCTACCTCAGTGGGTTTACAGTGTCATCAGGTAGCAATCATATTTTACTTTACACTTCAGTCCTCCATACACTTCTTGCCTGTACATTATACACATCATTAAATTGGCATGATAAAACCTGAAACATAAATCAGTTACCAATGGTCCTATACATACACATAACACAAATGGCACCTACGAGGACAGACTCAATGAAAACCTTTACAACATAAACAGATCACTAGATATCAAATAGTGGAACTGCTCAAATTCACGTGGAGTGAACAAGTACTCATCTCTAAATGCAACCTGTGTGCAGTGACAGTGAAGTGATGGCTGTACAGAACTTTCAACTTTGCTCTGAACGATACTGTATTGTGGACAATGGATACAAGATCCAAAAGTGTAGACATCGTTCACTGTCAACATGTCTACAAACACCACTACAGTGTGCCCATTGAACACTTGAATCCAGAAGAAGTGGCTCTTTTCAAACAAACAGCCTTCAACCCCAAAGAGGCCGCAGTGTCACTCCATGTCCAGACAAGACATTTGCCATCACAAACACAGGTCTGTTCCCAGCACTGTCCTGGCTCACTACCCTCCTTGTGCTGCTGCTAACTTGGAAATCTCTTTGCTGATCCACACACATCGTGTAGCAGACTACGTTCACATGACAAGTTACTCTATGGTAAAGAGAGCATATACCACCACAGACTACACCAAAGGGGGCCCAAATTTTGGAAAATACAAAATAACTTTCAAGAGGATTCCGTGCTTGGCACAAGAAAAATTGGTATTCTCAAATAAACAAAAACTTTTTCAGGAGCTTGGATGGGCTCATGAAGAATTCTAGCAAATACTCAGACAAAAAGAAAGTGAATGTATTGGGGCACTCATAGTATCAGTAAGTAGTTTTATTTGTGTCAAGGCAGAAAAAGGGAGATTTAAGAAAACACTGTCTGTTTTATTGCATGTTATTCATTAATGCTACTACAGTATATCAGTGGACAGTTTCCATAGGTCAAAGCACAACTTGTTATGCCACACTCTTTGAGGTACACCAATTGTAAAATGCTTCATCACACCAGCACATACTACATCATAAAGTGGCCAGACAGTTTGTGGAAAGTTTTGTGAGACCACACTTGAAATTGTAATAATTTGTTCATCCTCACAGATTTCTTTGGTGTAAGTTTCATTTGAATTTAGTCCACATCTAGTCAGCACGCAGTTCTCCTCAGATCATTTTGTATTACCTTTGATTCTTTTCCTAAATTGTGTTTAATTTAATGTGTTTTCCCCTTTTGTGGTGTACATTCACAGCGCTCATAAAGGTAAGTGTTTAATTGAGTAATAACAATTAATTAAAGCAATATTACATCATAAATAAGTGACTTAATACCTATTGTAAGCTATCAATTGAAAGTTTCACATTTTTTTTGCATATTTTGCAGGAAAAGAAAACATTTCATAGGCATGAATTTTGGACTAGGATTTGTTTACATTATCATGTACTGTAAGTTACATGATTACTTCAATTAAGTACAGTTTGTGTTGTTAGTGTATTTTTACACGCTGCCCATTTGATTCTCTGGTAATTAGCTGCAACGAAAAGTTCTGAAGCAAATGAAAAGTTCAGGTTTAATTGTTTCTGTTCCTCCAGAAGTTTTGAATTAGTATCCAAACATTAGGCCTAAACTTCCTAAGAAATTTAATATATTAATTGAGTAGTCTAGGAAGTTACTCTCGTTTAACTTAAACTAAGGCTAAAATGTGTTTTCCATGAGTGAGAAGTGTATATGTCATTGGATTGTTAGTTATGGGATGTGGTGTTAGGGTTGTTGCAGTTTCTCTCATGTGGATGACTGAAGTGACATGGGAATTGGGGAAATAAACAAGTCTCATTGTTAGTGTAAGATTTGCTATAGAGATAGGAAGATAGTGTAACAGGAAGAAAAGACTGCTGTCCTTCTGGCAGAACTAGATAAAGTAAATCAAGATCTGGAAAGGTTAAGGGGGGGGGGGGGGGGGAAGGGAAAAGAGAGGTGAGAAGTGACAACAGGTTATAGAAGAAATAGGAATTGGAATTTCTCGGACAGTACTGTTGTGAATGTGGAAAAACAGGTTTGATTGTTGTCACTGTTGGAAATTTATGAGCCAAAATAGATATAGGAGTAGAGAGGTCACAACAATCTTTCAAAAAGTTTTTGAGAAGTAAGAAGTCAGAAAAAGTTGTGAAGAAGAAGAAAGTTTTGTTACTAGGTAGTTTACATGGTAAAGGTGTTCAACTGTTGCAGGATGAACTAGGGTCAGGTTACCAGATCACAAGTTTCTTTAAACCTAATGTAAGTCTGGGTCAGGTGGTAGAGGATGTAGTTTTACTTTGCAAAGACTTCATAAAGGAAGACACTATGGTAATAGTAGGTGGGGCAGGCAACAGCATCGACAGGAACCATAATTATTCAATTGAGAGTGACCTGGTAAAGATAGCTTCAGTAGACATTCTGGTGTTGGGCTGGAATGTGTTCTGAGGCACCATGACTGGCCTCATTTAAAGTCTTCTGTTAGGAAAGTTAATTTAGATGTGGAACGGCTGCATGGATCAGCTATGGGGTCTCGTATTAGTGTGGTTCCTGTTGATTCTATCAGCAGGTGGTACTATACTAGGTGTGGTCTTCACCTCAACAAGAAAGAGAAGGGAAAATTGTCTGGGTTAATAACTTAATTTGGGGGGGGGGGGGGGGGTTGGAGGGGCATTATCACAGGTGGTAAAGTACCAGAGGTTACAAGTGACAGAACAACAGTTTTTTTAGAGTAGGGAGAGGAGAAACAAAGGATGTTCAGAAACAAGCTGAAAATGACATTCACATTGATAAAACAGGCAGCCAGAAAGCAAATTTTAATGTACACAGTTCATGCAGACAGCCTCGATTGAAACTACGGGTAGTCAAAAATTGACAGAAAAATTAGGTTCATGCAGTTGTAATTCAGCCAGTGCAGAAAATCAGTTGTCCTTATTGCATCAGGATATCCAAGGACTAAGTGGTAAGCTTAATGAGTTGCTTATTTATGTTGAAGAATTAAAGTTGTGTCTTCGAATATCGTGTGACTACGGGTATACATATGTTAAATGTTACAGGATTCATGTTAGCTTCTTACTTCTGTAGAGAAAATATGGAGAAAGGAGGAGTTGCCACATTTGTCAGAAACTGTTTTGATTTCAAGAATATGGATATTAATAAATTTGGTTCAGAGCAGTACGTAAAAGCTTGTGCAATAGAAGTAGTATTTCATAATAAGTTCTTTATAATAGTAAGTATGTACAGAGCACCTTCAGGAAACTTTAAACTCTTCATAAAAAATCTGGAAGCTCTGTTGTCTCATCTCACAGTAAAAAAACAGGAAATAGTGGTTGCTGGTGATTTTAATGTGGATTTATTGAAAAGCTCTGTCAGTGAACAATTATTGCAATCAGTTACATTGTCATTCAATTTAGTCCCTACTGTGAACTTTGCAACTAGGATATGTAAATACTCTGAGACTGCTGTTGATAATATCTTTGTAGACAAATCTAGGAAAAAAGTCGTATCACAAAACCAGAAGTAAATGGGCTATCCAATTGTGACATGCAGGATCTTGTGTTAAATGTTGAAACTTCTCTGGATAAAAAAATCTATTAAATCTTAGTACAGGAGCGTAATAAATCAGTCAAAAATTGAGAATTTCAGGAGATTGCTCAAAGACATGATCTGGATAGATGTTTACACAACTTCTGACGCAAATAGAAAATACAAAGTATTCATTAAAAAAGTCACTTCCGCTTTTGAAAATGGTTTTCCCCTAAAGGTAACTCAAATCAGACAGACGTCAAAAAATAAACCACGGATTACACAAGGAATAAAGATATCATGTGGGACAAAAAGGAGACTGTATCTACTATCTACCCCCCTGCGGGTTCGGGGGTAAGCATAGGCCCACGGTATTCCTGCCTGTTGTAAGAGGCGACTAAAAGGAGTCTCCAATGTTTGGCCTTAATGCGATGGTCCCCTAAGGGGTTTGACCACTACATTTCAAGAACGTCTTACGTGGTGCATCTTAAATCCATCTTGCCCTAAGATCTGGCACACCCGATACTGTCATGGAGTTGGACTTACACTGAGCTTCCGGCCACATCAGCTGCAGTTTGTTCCGGGTAGCATACATTCCCTCCATTGTGTACTTCCATCTTCGCCCTCGTGATATTCATGGATATTCGACATCCAACACGGTAACCAGTCCGTTGTGGTGGTGTCGTCATGTACCCTCTTGGTGGTAGTCCCCTGACTACACTGCACTGCTGATGACTGAGCTGCTACCTCCCCACGTATGCCAAGGAGTAGATGCCTATCCCTCTGGGGCATCAGGACTCCCAGCAAAGGCCATCCTGCCAGGTGGTCTTTGATGTGGCTGGGTGGTGCCCAATGGGGAGAGCCCCTGGTCAGAGTGGGTGGCATCAGGGCGGATGACCCGCAATGAAGCGTGGTCCATCATCTCTCACTGGTGGGCCTCCACCAGCAGTCTCTAAGCAAACGAGGTCTAACCTCAATGGCAAGAAATGTGATCTGAGACCATTTACCTCCCTGGCCACTCCTTGGGAGAAACGTATGGCTAAAGACGGCAGTGCAGATTATTCACCCCGGTACCTCGTCTGTAAGCGAGTTGATGGTGAATCATTTATGTTGACAAAGCCTCAGTTTTTTGTGGAGCATTTAGAGGACAAGTTCGGGGAGGTGGAGGGCTTGTCCAAAATGCGCTCTGGGTCAGTTCTAATCAAAACAGCATCCTCTGGCCAGTCACGGAGGATGCTCGCTTGTGACAAGTTGGGGGATGTTTCAGTTATCATCACACCCCATAAGAGTTTAAACATGGTCCAGGGTATTATATTCCATAGGGATCTTCTTCTGCAGTCAGACGATGAACTACGTGCCAACCCAGACCGACGAGGTGTTCACTTCGTCCAGCGCGTCCATCGGGGTCCGAGGGATAATCAGAAAGCCACCGGTGCCTTCATCTTGGCCTTTGAGGGTGATGTCTTACCCGAAAAGGTCAAGGTGATGGTTTACCGCTGTGATGTGACGCCATATATCCCTCCTCCGATGCGGTGTTTTAAATGCTGGAAGTTTGGGCATATGTCATCCCGATGTACTTCCGGCATCACGTGTCAAGATTGTGGACGTCCTTCACATCCCAATACTCCATGTGCCCTGCCTCCCATCTGTCTTAACTGCGGAGAACACCATTCCCCCTGCTCGCCAGACTGTCGGGTATTCCAGAAAGAGCAGAAGATCATGGAATATAAGACCCTGGACCGCCTCACCTACACTGAGGCTAAGCGGAAATATGAGAGACTACATCCTGTGCCAATGACGTCAACCTACGCCGCTGCTGCAACAACGGTTCTCCCATCTCCCGTGTTGTCACGTACGGTTGGCTCTATGATCCGTCAGAATTCACCGGCACCCTTGATTGTGGGGGGCACTTCACTCGCTGTTGCTCCTGCTCCATCTATTTCAGGAGCAACACCCCTCCCAACCATTGGGGACATCAGTTCCCACTTCCCAGCCGGAGAGGCGTAAGACTTCTTCAGCTCCTCTCGCCAGGAAGGGGTCCCATGGGGACCTCCCTTCGCAAGTTCCGACCAGCAGAAAAGTGGACACCCGCAAGTGGCTGAAACAACCACTGGTCGCTGGTCATAGGGCCTCATGGTCATTGTCCATCCATGAGACTGACCCAGGGAAGCCCTCCCAGCCAGAACCACCGAAGGCACTGTGCGAGAGATAGAAAAAGAAAAAGGTTCCCAAGAATCCTGACACTGCCGTGGCACCTGCCCCACCGCTTCCTACAAGCTCAGCGTCTGAGGATGAGGTCGAGATTCTGGCGTCTGCTGAAGACCTGGATCTCGCCGGACCCTCGGACGCCATGGATGTCACTCGAGCGGGTACTGAATCGGTGGCAGCAAGTGACCCAGTGGCGTAATCTGCCTCTCCAGTCCCTTCACGCCTTTCTCAGCCATGGACAATGTCATCCTCTGGTGGAGCTGCGGTGGTTTCTTCCATCTTGCTGAGCTCTGACAACTTCTCAGCCTTCACCCTTTCTTCTGCATTGCTCTTCAAGAAACTTGGTTTCCAGCGATGCGAACCCCCGCCCTCCGTGGCTATCGGGGTTATTATAAGAACTGGGCAGCTTATGAAAGGGTATCTGATGGCGTCTGCATCTATGTCCTTCACTCTCTTCACAGCGAGTTTGTCCCTCTACGAACACCTTTAGGGGCTGTCGCTGTTTGAGTGTGGATGCCACAGGCTGTTACGCATGGCACGTACTCAGCCATCGACTTTCCGAGCTGCAGCCCTAGTCTCTTACCGTCTGTCCAATGGAGTGTGCATGACGACCTGTGTGGTAGTGATCACTTTCCGATCTTTCTGCCACTGCCACAGCGTCACTCTTCTGGGTGCCCTTGCAGATGGGCTATGAATAAGGCTGACTGGGACTTGTTTTCCTCCATTGCCGCTATTGAGCCTCTTTCTAATGACGCCATTGATGCGGTGGTTCACTCTGTCACCACCGGCATCGTTACTGCCGCAGAATCTGCCATTCCCCGTTCTTCTGGGTCCTCTCAGCGGAGGACTGTGCCTTGGTGGTCGCCTGCGATCGCCGAGGCTATTAAAGATCGCAGGCGGGTGCTCCAGCGTCACAAGCGGCATCCCTCATTAGAAAACCTCATCGCCTTTAAACATCTCCGTGCGCGGGCCTGCCGCATCATTCGCCAACACAAGCAGGAGTGCTGCGAACGGTATGTCTCCACCATTGGCCTCCATATCTCTCCATCGCAGGTTTGGGCAAAGATTAGGCGCCTCTATGGCTATTGGACCCCTGTCAGCATCCCTGCGCTGTCACTGAATGGAGCAGTTTGTACTGACTCCGACATAATTTCAAACCGCTTAGCAGACCATTTTGCTCTCAATTCTGCTTCTGTGAATTACCCAATGGCGTCCCGTTCCATTAAAGAGCGGTTGGAACATCGGAGCCTTTCATTTCACACCAACCATCCTGAATCCTACAATTTTCCATTCAGTGAGTGGGAATTCCACAGTGCCCTAGCCACTTGCCCTGATACAGCTCCCGGGCCAGATCGCATCCACTGTCAGATGCTCAAACACCTCTCAGTGGACTGCCATCGACGCCTCCTCGACCTGTATAACCGTATCTGGGTCGAGGGTGAGTTTCCGTCGCGATGGCGGGAAAGCATTGTTATCCCCATTTTGAAACCTGGCAAGAACCCATTGGAGGTGGACAGCTACCGCCCCATTAGCCTCACCAATGTTCTTTGCAATTTGCTCGAACGCAAGGTGAGTCGGCTGTTGAGTTGGATACTCGAGTCTCGGGGCCTTCTGGCTCCGTCTCTAGGTGGGTTCCATAAAGGCTGCTCTGCCGCCGACAATCTGGTGAGCCTGGAGTCAGCCATCCGTACGGCCTTTGCCCGCCGTCAGCACCTCGTCGCTGTCTTTTTTGACATGCGGAAGGCGTACAATACGACATGGCGCCATCACATCCTCTCTATGCTTCATGGTTGGGGTCTTTGGGGCCCGCTGCCGATTTTCATACAAAATTTTCTGTCGCATCATACTTTCCGCGTGCAAGTCGCAGCCTCGCATAGTTCCCCCCGAGTTCGGGAGAACGGGGTACCACAGGGATCTGTCTTCAGTGTCTGCCTGCTTTTAATTGCAATTAACGGGCTCGCTGCGGCGGTGGGAACGCCTGTCTCAGCTTCCTTGTATCTGACGACTTCTGCCTCTACTATAGCTCCATTGGCATTGCAGCTGCTGAACGTCAGCTGCAGGGCGCTATCCGCAAGGCACAGTCTTGGGCTGTAGTGCATGGCTTCCAGTTTTCGGCTGCCAAGACCAGCATTATGCATTTCTGCCGGCGACGCGCTGTCCACCCTGAGCCACGGCTTTATCTTGCCGGCGAACTTCTTGCTGTGGTGGAGACACATCGGTTTTTGATGCCCGGTTGACTTGGCTCCCACATATTTTGCACCTTAAACAGATGTGTTGGCGGCATCTTAATGCTCTGCGATGCTTGAGACACACCAGCTGGGGCACCGACCCATCTACCCTCTTACGGCTCTACCAGGTGTTAACCAGTCCCGTCTGGATTATGGGAGCCTGGCTTATGGTTCAGCACCCCTTCTGCGTTGCGGGTGCTGGACCCAATCCTTCACACCAGGATACGACTTGCCACTGGTGTTTTCCAGACCAGCCCTGTGAACAGCGTACTTGTGGAGGCAGGTGTCCCTCCACTGCAGTTACGGCGCCAGCATTTACTGGCCACTTATGCTGCACATGTTTGTAGTTTGCCCGGGCATTGTAATTATCATCTCCTGTTCACTCAGTCAGTTGTCCATCTCCCAGAACGTCGGCCCCGGTCGGGTTGTACGATCACGGTCCACGTCACAGAGCTTCTCTCCGGGCTTGGGGTTTTCCCTCTTCCACCTCCTTTCCGGGCCCCCCTGCGTACACTCCCGTGGTGTGTGCCCCGCCCTTGCCTTCAGCTTGAATTGGCACAGGGCCCGAAGGACTCAGTCCCTCCGGAGGCCTTCCGCCACCGCTTTCTTTCCATCCTTGCCCCGTATCAGGGCTCTGGCGTTGTTTACACTGACGGTTCGATGGTTGCTGGTCAAGTCGGTTATACTCTCACTCTATGGGCCAATTACAAACAACACTCATTGCCGGCTGGCTGCAGCATTTTCACTGCTGAGCTGGTCGCCATCTTTCGTGCCCTAGAGTATATCCGCTCCTGCTCAGGTGAGTCTTTCGTTATCTATAGCGACTCCCTGAGTGGTTTATGAGCTATTGACCAGTGTTTCGCTCACTCTTGTCTGGTGATGGCTGTCCAGGAGTCCCTCCTTACCCTTGCCCGTTGCGGCCGCTCTGTGGTCTTTGTGTGGGCCCCTGGTCATGTCAGCATCCCGGGCAATTAACATGTTGACCGCCTGGCCAAACAGGCCACCAGTGAACCAGCTCTGGACATTGGCCTCCCGGTGACTAATTTGCGGGCTGTCTTACGCCGCAAAGTTTTCACACTTTGGGAGGCTGAATGGCACGATCTGCCCACACCTAATAAACTCCGTGCTGTCAAGGAGACAACGACTGCGTGGCGGTCATCCATGCGAGCCATTCACAGGGACTCAGTTGTCCTTTGTCGGCTCCAAGTTGGCCACACCCTGCTGACGCACAGATATTTACTGAGCCGTGAGGACCCACCTCTCTGTCGCTGCGGGGTGGTTTTGACGGTGGTCCACATTTTGTTGGCCTGTCCGCTTTTAGCTGTGCTCAGGTAGACATTTGCGCTGCCTGATACGCTCCCTGCCCTTTTAACAGATGACACTGCCATGGCAGGCTTAGTTTTGTGTTTTATTCGGGCAGGGGGCTTTTATCACTTAATCTAAGTGTTTGTCTTTTTTTTATGTTGAGTCTGGCCTTTGGCCTACGATTTTAAACTGAGCTTTTAGTGTGTTTCTCGGTGGTTGGCTTTTCCTTTTTTGTCTCTATAGTCGGCCAACCACTGTCACCCTGTGTGTGATTTTAATTCCTTTTGTCTGGTCTCTGTCTAAGTCTTTCTTGTCCTGTGTCGTCTGTCGTCTTTTCCATTGTTCATTTTTATTCTGTGTGGTTGTTTTTAAGTTTTGGAAAAAAGGGACCGATGACCGTAACAGTCTGGTCCCTTTAATCCCACAAACCAACCAACCAATTTACTATTTAGGAACAGTTCTGACATTAGCACTGTAATGCATTACAAAGAATACTGCAAAATATTGAAGCAAATAATCCAGAAATCAAAGCATCTTTATTATGAGAAAAAGATAATTACGCCAGGCAAGAAAATAAAAACTGTACGGGATATAGTGAAGACAGAGACAGGTGAGGTCAAAAAGGAAGTGAAACAGATAGCTCTAAAAATAAATAAGACATTTGTAACAAGTGCCTGTAGTGTTGCAAACCTCTTAAACAAGTACTGTATTTATGTTACTGACAGCTTGGGGTTATCAGGTTCAGTGAACAGTGCAATAGAATATCTGAGACCAGTCTTTAAAATAACTTCAGTAAAATGGAAATTACACGTCTCCCAAGGAAGTAGCATCTATCATAAAATCCTTAAAATCTAAGTATTCTAGTGGGTATGGTAACATATCAACGAAATTAATCAAAGAATGCTCAGCGGGTTGAGTTCTACCTTAAGTTATTTGTGTAATTAATCTCTTATCAATGGAACACATCCAGATTGGCTAAAATATGCTTAAGTTAAGCCTCTTTACAAGAAGGGCAATAAAGAGATACCATCAAGCTATTGACCAGTTTCACTTTTGCCAGCTTTTTCAAAAATAATTGAGAAGGTTGTGTGTAAGCATCTCCTTATGCACCTGACCGCAAATAAGATATTGTCCCAGTCACAGTTTGGGTTTCTTAAGGATTCTGATATAGAGAAAGCTATTTACACTTACAGTGAGAATGCACTTAATTCATTAAATAATAAATTAGAGGCTACTGGCATTTTCTGTGCCTGCCAAAAGCCTTTGACTGTGTGAACCACAGCATTCTTTTAAGTAAATAAGAATATTATGGTGTCATCGGCAACGCTGTGAAATGGTTTGAGTCTTATCTGACTAACAGGAAACAAAGGGTGTCATTCCGAAATACCTGTGCGGTAAGCAGTCAGTCTTCATCTGATTGGGAATTAATTACGTATGGTGTTCCCGAAGGTTTCATCTCGGGTCTGTTGCTTTTTCTTACATATGTTAATGACCTCTCGTCTGCTACATTGGCAGATGCTAAGTTTGTTTTGTTTGCAGATGATACAAACATTGCAGTAAGTAGCAAGTCAAGTACAAATTTAGAAATAGTTGCTAATCAAATTTTCACTGACATTAATAAATGGTTTAAAGCTAACTCACTGCCATTAAATTTTGAAAAGACCTACTATATGCCTTTCCCTTACTTTACATGTTGCTCCATCCAGGAGTTTCCATTGTTGTCATAATGGTTACTTTTGATGCATTATGTAAATAATGATGCTGCAATAGTTTCATTTCTATTTGTAGATATATTAGAGTTGCCCCCACCATGCCTAGCCATATGACAACATTGTATTCATTTTATTTATTCCTGCTGCTTTTCATTCCTCTCCTCAGGCTTTATCCTTTTTTGATTTATTTAAAACTTCCCTCCCCATATATAAAATGATAGCTGTACCTGTTTCCTTGTCAATTGTCTGCATTTTTGTAGTATTCAAATGGAAATTTAGCTGCATTCTTTTCTCAGAACAGTGGAATCACAAATTTCTAGTACCACGTACTCTGATGATAATTAGTACTTATACATAGCTGCATGGGAACAGTTTTTGTATGGTATGTACATTATTTTGTGAAATGGGTTCTTATGAATAAGGTAATGCTATTCTGCCACCTGCTGAAAATACAAAATATCATTGCCTATTCTTACACTGCTCGAGCTTTGTAATTCTTGCCATAAGCATCACATCATTGTGAAGGACTAAGGTGTGAAATCTGCCCCATGTGTAGTCAATTAACATCATATTCCAGTTCTGGCACTTACTGGTATATCTTATCCCATTGCCACTGATAAAATCACCTGTCATTTACGACTTTGTTGCATGTGCTACAAGGCTGTTTATGTTGTTCTGACCATTCACCAACTCTCCATACCCATATGAATGGTAACCACAAAGGACAAGATTAACAACACAGTGCTGAGCACCATGTACTTGGATCCAATGGCTACATCAGATCCCTTGCTATCTAGCTCCAACCCCTGGCAATAACTCCCTTGAACTGTGCCTTGAATATACAGCCTTAAGTTCTGCATGCACCCTAACCTCATTTTCCTCTAGTTATTATCCTACATGCAACATTGCCATGTTACCACTCAGTTTCCTGACCTCCTCCATCCCCCTCACCCAAGCAATCTTACTTCTCTTTATTTTCATTCTGACTCCATGTTCAGTTCGATTTTTATGTCTCTGGACCTTCATAATATCAATTAGCAGCCATTCTCTATCCCTGTAGGGATATATGCCTACATGTGCCACATCCCCTGCTAGGTCATGCCAAATGATGCATATGATTTGGGCTGTCTTGGATGAATATGAATTTGACAACCTCAGGGTTTCTGAGCAGCAAGCTGGCAGTTCTCTGGAACTGTGAACTCAGTGTGTTATTCAGTAAACACCATTTGGTGTGGCATTGGAACATGTTGCAGAAGGTTAAAAAGAAAAGGCAGATCACTCAGACTCCAGGATGAAAGGAACCCACCAATTGTGAGGACAAGGGGGAGAAAAATTTCTCTTCTTTGCCAAGGACTGGGAGAGAGAGACAGCAAGGGAACATGGGAGGAATGTTGCACTGGTAGGATTGAAGAAATTGCTGAAAGATAGTTCCCCTCTACATATATCAGAGAAGTGGGTACGTGAGGGGGAGATATCCAGAGAGCACAGCTCGTAAAGCAGCTTTTGATGGTCATACCCATATAAGAAAAGCTGTAACTGCACAACTCTGCTGTAACTGGTATTTGTTGTGCACCTGTTCAATACTACTTATGCCCACTATAAGGGGATGGTTATCTTTATTCATTCCATTGTAAGATATAACTTTAAAATGGGGGTAATCTATCATATTTTTCTTTGAACAAAGTTTACAATATATATAATAAATGAAACTTCCTGGCAGATTAAAACTGTGTGCCCGACCGAGACTCGAACTCGGGACCTTTGCCTTTCGCGGGCAAGTGCTCTACCAACTGAGCTACCGAAGCACGACTCACGTCCGGTACTCACAGCTTTACTTCTGCCAGTACCTCATCTCCTACCTTCCAAGCTGTGAGTACCGGACGTGAGTCGTGCTTCGGTAGCTCAGTTGGTAGAGCACTTGCCTGCGAAAGGCAAAGGTCCCGAGTTCGAGTCTTGGTCGGGCACACAGTTTTAATCTGCCAGGAAGTTTCATATCAGCGCACACTCCGCTGCAGAGTGAAAATCTCATTCTGGATATATAATAAATAATTATTAAATTAATTTTTGCACTGCTGAAGAAATAAAAAGTTACCTGAAACAACAGATTGTATCAAATTCGATGCAAATATTATCACTGATAAAACAGCAAGGCTATTGAATGCACCAAAACTAGGTCCAAGAGGTCATTAAAAATCAATACCAAACAATATCTGATCACACTGTATTATCCAGGTCCACATCACTATGTCTTTTTAGGTCCATAAATCCGCTCACTTAGGCAGAGGTTCAAATTTTTGAAGTATGCTATGAATGATGATGTTTTAGTTTCATATTGGTACAACACTGGCTCAATTTAAAATTGTTTAGAATATTTCACAGGCACAGCCCATAATCTGATTAGATCCTGCTTGACAAACAGGAAGCAGTTTATGAGCACTACAGAGGAAGCATACAAATCGAACACCTCTGACATTAATTTTGGTATTCCACAGAGGTCAATATTAGGACCACTTCTGGTTATTATTTATGTTAATGATATTCAGTCTATAAAAAATTCCGCTACAGCTATCTTATATGCAGATGATACCACGTTAATATGCCGCAGTCCAAGCGATTCACAGCTCGAAGTGGAATCAAATACTGCAGCAGGTATAATTCCACAGTATTTTAATGAAAAAAACTAAAATTAAACACAAATAAATCCGTCTATATTGAATTTGATCTTGAGAGGCAAAAACCTCATGAAAACCAAATTTTAATTGGTGATGAATACATTAAAAAAGAATACTTGACCAAACTTCTTGACCTGACAGTTGTTGCAGAGTTAAACTGGTCTGATCATGTAAATGATATTTGCAAAAAGCTATCTACTACCATATATGCCCTAAGAAAACTGACACCTTTTTGTAACATTACCACTCTGAGGTAAATATATTTTGCACTATTTGAATCCCATCCAAGCCATGGGATAGAGTTATGGGGATCCAGCAGTAAAGGTAATATAAAAAGTATACTTGTACTATGAAAGAGGGCACTTAGAATTATGGGGAAGAAATGTGCCAAGGAGTCCTGCAGAAATTTGTTTAAAGAATTTAAAATACTAATTGTTTATAATCTGCATGTACTTAAGATAATCATTATCACAGTAAACAGTAGCAAAATACTTAATAAAGAAATACACGATCACAACATTAGTGGTAGAGAGAGATTCCACATCTCTCATTGAACAACACTTTATGAGAAAAGCCTTCACTGTGCAGGTATAAAACTGCTGAATTGCTTCCATCCTAATATCTTCAAATTGCCCATTACAGAACTAAAAAAGAAATTAAAATTATGGCTCCTAAACAATCCTGGGTCTTCAATAGATGAGTTCTTAGATTTAGTACATTCATATGATGGACGAACATATATCTAAAAATATATGAATCTCAGACTGCATTATAAACTGTAAATATTTGAAGCTCAGATCTAAAGACTGTGTCACAAACTGTAAATTCCTTAATATATGTATTGCAATAGCAAATTGCTTTTGTGTATAGTCCATATACGTAACATTGTTCTCTCAACTAAATGTAGAAAAGTTGCGTAGGTAATAATGCCAGGCAATAAAATGTAACTCTAGCAAGTAAGGCTCTGACTTATCCAGAATACTGGAACAAAAAAACTTTTTTGAAATCAGTTGATGTTGTATCAAAATGAGTAAACCATAGACATAGGTATTTATTTCTCCATAATCATGCTTCTCCATCCACCCATTTTAACACCAGAAGTGTTCTCTTGTTTTTTGAGAGCGAGAAAGACTACTTGTGTTATTACAATATGTACCAACAGTCAACAGTATGTGTGATTTCAGCATGAATCATCATAGCATATAATGTAAATAGTGGTTACAATCAATGTAGTGTTTTACTACACCAAAACACGGTCTCCATTATCAAATGCTCATAACCTATTACATTTAAAATATTAAAAATAATAATAATGACAAGAAAACTGCTTCTCTTGAATTCCACTGCAGTCACTTTAACATCCCAAATGAAACCTTCCATTTTTAGTCTCTAAATTAATATATCAACATTTCTCACTGTAAGCAATTATTATTGACTATTATTGTTATTATTATTATTCAGTGCTTTTAATTTTAATTCACTTAAAGTAAAGACCTGTTCCATGATCATTTTTTCAATGAGGACATGGAACTGAAAAAAATCAGTGAAAGGAATGTTTACTCAAACACATATTCTCTTTGTATACCATTGACAACAGAAGCAGGTAAATTTTTGGAATTTCTACCTTCTAATGCTACCTGTCTGCCTTTCTCTATAACAGAGTATTACTTATAATAGATACAGTAAACTTAGTAAACTGATATTTTCTCTAAATGTATTAAATGGTCACGAGTTACAGATACTTCTGAAAATTGGATGCTTTGCTTTTAAATATTATCATCATAAATTAAATAAGTACTTGAGGATTAGATGAGGTGATTTTCTGTTTACTGAGGTGATAGTGGCTATACTTATAAATTTAAATTTTGACCAACATACCAGAGTAACAGTAACTGCTTCATCTTGTATAATATTTTTAGGACTTTTGACCACAGTGTAGAAGACTAATTTATCCTAGATGTAAAAGTATCACACCTTGAAGCTCTTTTTGCATCATTTCCCAAATTAAAGTCAGTCTGCAGAACCAAAAATGTAGGAACTGCAGTAAAGGAAGCATGGAGATCTTTATTAAAATTCTGAGCATCACCATGTCATCAACAAATGGCATAATTTTTCAACTCAGTTCATGAATGTATTCAATGAATGCTTCCCTTTTGTAACAGTAAGAAGTAAGTCTCATACAGATAGTTCATGGATAACAAAAGTAATTAAATGTGTCTAGCATCAAGAAGAAGAAACTGCATATGGAGGCAGTAGTTAGTTAAAACCGAAATTTTCTAAAAATATGTAAACACACAAAAAATTCACAAATTGTATTGCAAATAACAGATTCATTTCAAATGCAAAAACGAAACAAAAAATCAAAATCTGTTTGGTCAATTACAAGATATGTAGTTAGCATTGACATGGAGAGGAAATGCCCCTCACAAGAAGAGACTTTCATTAGTAAACAGAGCTCTTGAGAGTGTTAAACGCCTTCAGTAATTACAAGTGTTGTACTGTATGTATAATGGAGGATCTTGTTTATTTGACAATACATGTTTGCTGCTTGATTAGATTAGATTAGATTAGATTAATACTAGTTCCATGGATCATGAATACGATATTTCGTAATGATGTGGAACGAGTCGAATTTTCCAATACATGACATAATTAGGTTAATTTAGCAACATACTTAAGTTAATATAACAACTTTATTTTTTGTTTTTTTGTTTTTCTTTATTTTTTATTTTATTTTTTTTTTTATTTTTTTTTTATATTTTTGTTTTTTTTTATTTTTTTCTTAATTTATATCTAAAAATTCCTCTATGGAGTAGAAGGAGTTGTCATTCAGAAATTCTTTTAATTTCTTCTTAAATACTTGTTGGTTATCTGTCAGACTTTTGATACTATTTGGTAAGTGACCAAAGACTTTAGTGCCAGTATAATTCACCCCTTTCTGTGCCAAAGTTAGATTTAATCTTGAATAGTGAAGATCGTCCTTTCTCCTAGTATTGTAGTTATGCACACTGCTATTACTTTTGAATTGGGTTTGGTTGTTAATAACAAATTTCATAAGATAGTATATATACTGAGAAGCTACTGTGAATATCCCTAGATCCTTAAATAAATGTCTGCAGGATGATCTTGGGTGGACTCCAGCTATTATTCTGATTACACGCTTTTGTGCAATAAATACTTTATTCCTCAGTGATGAATTACCCCAAAATATGATGCCATATGAAAGCAATGAGTGAAAATAGGCGTAGTAAGCTAATTTACTAAGATGTTTATCACCAAAATTTGCAATGACCCTTATTGCATAAGTAGCTGAACTCAAACGTTTCAGCAGATCATCAATGTGTTTCTTCCAATTTAATCTCTCATCAATGGACATACCTAAAAATTTGGAATATTCTACCTTAGCTATATGCTTCTGATTAAGGTCTATATTTATTAATGGCGTCATACCATTCACTGTACGGAACTGTATGTACTGTGTCTTATCAAAATTCAGTGAGAGTCCGTTTACAAGGAACCACTTAGTAATTTTCTGAAAGACAGTATTGACAATTTCATCAGTTAATTCTTGTTTCTCAGGTGTGATTACTATACTTGTATCATCAGCGAAGAGAACTAACTTTGCCTCTTCATGAATATAGAATGGCAAGTCATTAATATATAATAAGAACAACAAAGGACCCAAGACTGACCCTTGTGGAACCCCATTCTTGATAGTTCCCCAGTTTGAGGAATGTGCTGATCTTTGCATGTTACGAGAACTACTTATTTCAACTTTCTGCACTCTTCCAGTTAGGTACGAATTAAGCCATTTGTGCACTGTCCCACTCATGCCACAATACTTGAGCTTCTCTAGCAGAATTTCATGATTTACACAATCAAAAGCCTTTGAGAGATCACAAAAAATCCCAATGGGTGGTGTTCGGTTATTCAGAGCATTCAAAATTTGACTGGTGAAAGCATATATGGCATTTTCTGTTGAAAAACCTTTCTGGAAACCAAACTGACATTTTGTTAGTACTTCATTTTTACAGATATGTGAAGCTACTCTTGAATACATTACTTTCTCAAAAATTTTGGATAAAGCTGTTAGAAGGGAGATTGGACGGTAATTGTTGACATCAGATCTATCCCCCTTTTTATGCAAAGGTATAACAATAGCATATTTCAGTCTATCAGGGAAAATGCCCTGTTCCAGAGAGCTATTACACAGGTGGCTGAGAATCTTACTTATCTGTTGAGAACAAGCTTTTAGTATTTTGCTGGAAATGCCATCAATTCCATGTGAGTTTTTGCTTTTAAGCAAGTTTATTATTTTCCTAATTTCAGAGGGAGAAGTGGGTGAGATTTCAATTGTATCAAATTGCTTTTAATCTCTGATAGTGCTTAATGCCATAATGTTTTAAGTACTTGATAATGGGATCATGCCTTTTTAATCAGTTTGGTTGTACAAAAGGCTGTATCACAATTGGCGCAATAAATGAATTGGCTACAGAAGTTAACACATGCCCTATTAACAGAATGTGTGTGTCTCATATAGAGCTATAATTTTCATGGAAAATATATAAGCTAGATATCGTAATATTTAGCGAACAGAAAGCATTTTACATAACAGTGATAAGAAGTTCCTCTCTAGCTGGAAACACACACAGAGAGAGAGAGAGAGAGAGAGAAAAAAAAGAAATTAAGTGTTCCATGAGATTCAGTACTAGTGCCACTGCTATTTTTGTATTATACAGGGTGTCCATAAGTCCCTTTACAACATCAAAATTTTATTACAGCGGCAGTTGTTGAAATGTTTTAACAAAATTCCTTTTATTGTAATCACTGTTTACTAAAGTTTGTATATATACTAGAATTTGTGTTTCAGATACTCTGGTGATGGAAGGAACTGAACCTCTATAAAAAGGCATCTCCTCAAGAGAAGGCACCATGTGTGTCCTGGTTTATTGAGATAAAATCGGATGTTCAGTCTCAATGAAACTTCAGAACAAAATATGGAAGAGATCCACCATCACGCCCTTCAATCCGCGCATGGCACAAAAAATATATGGATACAGGGACAATGTTGGATAAAGGGATGAGTGGGTGACCAAGAACATCTAAGGAAAGCATGGATCGTGTTTTAAACGTCTTCACTCGTTCACCTACAAAGTCCATCCGCACTGCTGCCGGACAGTTGCAACTACCACGTTCAACTGTGCACAAGGTCCTCCACAAGAACTTATTTTTTTACGCTTACAAAGTGCAACTGTTACAGACACTTGAGTCAAGTGACAAGCCAAAATGGACAGTTTGCACTCAACATGCTGGAACACCTTTCGCAGGATAAAGCATTCCTCAAGCGAGTTTGTTTTAGTGACGAGGCAACTTTTCATGTTTCTGGGACATTAAACAGACAAAATGTGAGAATCTGGGGATCTGAACGCTCTCATGTGAGTAGGGAGCTCCACCAGGATAGTCCAAAACTGAGTGTGTGGTGTGGAATCATGTGCAACCGAATAATTGGTCCATTTTTCTTCAACGAGTCAACAATTACTGCAGATTTTTACCTCGACTTTCTGATCAAACATGTAGCACCACAACTGATTGACTTACAACCAACTATCATTTTCCAGCAACATGATGCACCACAACATTGGGGACTGCATGTTCGTCAGTTCCTGAATGAAACATTTCCAGGCAGATGGATTCGGAGGGATGGGCCAATTCCTTGGCCACCGCCTTCATCAAATATCACTCCCTTGGACTTCTTTTATGGGGGTATGTGAAAGATATCGTGTATCAAACACAGATATGGGACACTGCTGAGTTGAAGCAAAGGATCTGTAATGCCATTGCCACCACTGATGAAGCTGTGATACAGCAAACATGACAAGAAATCGAGTACCGTCTTGATGTGCTTCATGCAAATAAAGGTCTATTAAACACTGTCAAAAATATTTTATAAACACTGATTACAATAAAAGAAATGTTGTTAAAATATTTCAACAACTGCCACTGTAATAAAATTTTGAACCTGTAAAGGATCTTTATGGACAACCTGCATATAACTAATATGGATGGCACATTGTCTGACACCATCCTCCATGTAGATGACTCAAAAGAGATTGTCTACAGTGATATCCATGAAGATTTAATCAGGCATATTAAGTAGACACTTGAGTGATGGGTTAAAAAATAATGATTTGAAACTAAACTTTGCAAAGACGAAAATTGTTCATTTCAGAACAAAATAACACGTAGTGTATAACTTAAATGAGCTATGTGAAAAACTGGACACTGCAAACAGTGTTGTACTAGTAAATATAATATATTGTGGTGTAAATATATAAACAGCATATTGGTGATCTATTGAACAGTTTCAATATTGACATGAACATCTTAAATAACGTACCAATTTAGCACTAAAAACAATAAAGTATTCATATTTGAAGACATTGGGGGGGGGGCGGAGGTAATATCACTTTTTACTGTTACAGAGAAAAACATTTTTTAAGCTTTGAAAACAATTTTGTGAACATTTATTTATTCAGTCAAATTCAGTTGTGGTTAACATGAAGTATGCACATTAGGCATAGTATTACCTCGTTTGTAACTAAAGTGTGCGTCATTTATGTTGGCGGCCGAGTTTAGGTTCGTACTGCGCATCTGACGTCACAAAACACAGTTTGCCAATGAACAGAGGACGACGTTGCCATATCTCGAGTGCAGTGCAGAGCATGGACGAGTGTCTTCAGTTTTAGAAACGTTCAGTCATAAATAAAGTAATAGAGCAAAAGCAATGTCTGGATAGGAGACATTCTTTTATAGAAAGTTTGGAAAAAGCATTCTTTATACCAATTGCTTCATATTCTATTAATTAATTAAACCAAACAAGCAATAAGACTCCTAATTCAGGCGATAGCAAGGAAAGGTGTTTGTATCACTCTCACGAACCGCTTTTTCGCAATAAAGAACAGCGGTAATTGTTTATTTCCTGTTGTACTTTGACGAAGCGTGAGTAATTCATAGTCATACCAACAGTGTTTGTCAGTATTCTGCGTGACGTCTTATACTCTTAGTGGCGAGCTGTAATCAGGCAAGGTACGTTAGTGTAATGGTTAAGGCGTAGGGCTGCTATGTGATAGGTTATGAGTTCAAACCTTGTGTGGTGCTTAATATTTTCATTATTTAAAAACAATATCGAAGTGCCTTACTTCACGAATTATATTCGTTTGAATGCAATTTTTTGAAATTTCTAGTGCTTTGTCTCTTCATTAACCCTTTCGCCGCTGCAGACACGTGCGCCCCACATTCTGCACTATGCGCGATTTTGTCATCACTGCACTGCTCGCCTGTGCAGACACATGGTGTTCCCACTGCTTTGACACACTTATCATTCGATTTCACAAAAACTATTTGGCCCAAAAATTTGATTTTTACACGTCTTCTTGACTGATACCTTCCCCCCATAAATGACTTAATTTTGTTTCGATGTTCAACGCAGTTATTATGCAGCATTAGATGTAGTAAACCATTGCACGAAATTTTGAAGAGTTTGCAGAGGTAGAAGTCCATAGCGTATACTTTCCGTATGGTCGATTTTAGTTGCAACAATGTTGAGAATGAAATGTGGACAAGATACCTAAATTTCATATAATATTTACTGTATAACAATATCTCATTTAATTTAAGTACGACATAGGTGTCGTATGTAATATTGAGAAATATTCCGTCTTTCGCGACTGTAATAAAAGTATTATTTACACCGGACACATTTGGCTTTATTTTAAAGCACTTCAATCAAGGAAAGGTATGGCACATACACAATGGTACTCATGTTCTCTGTCTTGTTTTTGTTCCACAGTCGCAGTTTTACCAATGGTACTGAAATATATTCCTCTTCTGCAACTGTAATAAGGGACTTATTTAGACCAGACACGTTTCTCTCTTTTGAAGCATCTTCAGTGGACAGCATTTTGTCTCCTCCATTTCCAAGTCATCTTTCGTAGTTTTGTGCTGCAGTAACACAATATTCAACGTTTGTGTTGGAAGACCAGTGTTTTAGCAAATAAATGATGTTTGTGTGTGCCACACACAAAAATTATATTTGACATAGCTCAGAGCACTTCACTGATAGACGGTATATTCAAGTCCTAATGTTTTTGTAAGTCCACAGTTTTGTTTAACGTATTATGTCTACTTCCTTTTGATTGATTGAAGTGCGTTAAAATAAAGCCAAACGTGCTCAGTGTAAATAAAACTTTTGTTACAGTCGCGAGAGACAGAATATTTCTCAATATTACATACGACACCTATGTGGTACTTAAATGAGCTATTGTTATACAGTAAATTTTATATGAAATGTAGGTATCTCGTCCACATTTCATTCTCAACATTGTGGCAACTAAAAGCAAAGAGAGCTCCACTCCAAGTTTAAACACAGCCAAAACCTCTCAGACAAACTGAAGCTAAACGATGTCAAAGTTAGCGTAAGGAGGGCTATGCGTGAAGCGTTCATTGAATTCGAAAGTAAAATTCTATGTACCGACTTGACAGAAAATCCTAGGAAGTTCTGGTCTTACGTTAAATCAGTAAGTGGCTCGAAACAGCATATCCAGACACTACGGGATGATGATGGCATTGAAACAGAGGATGACACGCGTAAAGCTGAAATACTAAACACCTTTTTCCAAAGCTGTTTCACAGAGGAAGACCGCACTGCAGTTCCTTCTCTAAATCCTCGCACAAACGAAAAAATGGCTGACATCGAAATAAGTGTCCAAGGAATAGAAAAGCAACTGGAATCACTCAATAGAGGAAAGTCCACTGGACCTGACGGGATACCAATTCGATTCTACACAGAGTACGCGAAAGAACTTGCCCCCCTTCTAACAGCCGTGTACCGCAAGTCTCTAGAGGAACGGAGGGTTCCAAATGATTGGAAAAGAGCACAGATAGTCCCAGTCTTCAAGAAGGGTCGTCGAGCAGATGCGCAAAACTATAGACCTATATCTCTTACGTCGATCTCTTGTAGAATTTTAGAACATGTTTTTTGCTCGCGTATCATGTCATTTCTGGAAACCCAGAATCTACTATGTAGGAATCAACATGGATTCCGGAAACAGCGATCGTGTGAGACCCAACTCGCCTTATTTGTTCATGAGACCCAGAAAATATTAGATACAGGCTCCCAGGTAGATGCTATTTTTCTTGACTTCCGGAAGGCGTTCGATACACTTCCGCACTGTCGCCTGATAAACAAAGTAAGAGCCTACGGAATATCAGACCAGCTGTGTGGCTGGATTGAAGAGTTTTTAGCAAACAGAACACAGCATGTTGTTATCAATGGAGAGACGTCTACAGACGTTAAAGTAACCTCTGGCGTCCCACAGGGGAGTGTTATGGGACCATTGCTTTTCACAATATATATAAATGACTTAGTAGATAGTGTCGGAAGTTCCATGCGGCTTTTCGCGGATGATGCTGTAGTATACAGAGAAGTTGCTGCATTAGAAAATTGTAGCGAAATACAGGAAGATCTGCAGCGGATAGGCACTTGGTGCAGGGAGTGGCAACTGACCCTTAACATAGACAAATGTAATGTATTGCGAATACATAGAAAGAAGGATCCTTTATTGTATGATTATATGATAGCGGAACAAACACTGGTAGCAGTTACTTCTGTAAAATATCTGGGAGTATGCGTACGGAACGATTTGAAGTGGAATGATCATATAAAACTAATTGTTGGTAAGGCGGGTACCAGGTTGAGATTCATTGGGAGAGTGCTTAGAAAGTGTAGTCCATCAACAAAGGAGGTGGCTTACAAAACACTCGTTCGACCTATACTTGAGTGTTGCTCATCAGTGTGGGATCCGTACCAGGTCGGGTTGACGGAGGAGATAGAGAAGATCCAAAGAAGAGCGGCGCGTTTCGTCACTGGGTTATTTGGTAACCGTGATAGCGTTACGGAGATGTTTAATAAGCTCAAGTGGCAGACTCTGCAAGAGAGGCGCTCTGCATCGCGGTGTAGCTTGCTCGCCAGGTTTCGAGAGGGTGCGTTTCTGGATGAGGTATCGAATATATTGCTTCCCCCTACTTATACTTCCCGAGGAGATCACGAATGTAAAATTAGAGAGATTAGAGCGCGCACGGAGGCTTTCAGACAGTCGTTCTTCCCGCGAACCATACGCGACTGGAACAGGAAAGGGAGGTAATGACAGTGGCACGTAAAGTGCCCTCCGCCACACACCGTTGGGTGGCTTGCGGAGTATCAATGTAGATGTAGATGTAGAAATCGGCCATACAGAAAGTATACTCTATGGACTTTTACCTCTGCAAACTCTTCAAAATTTCGTGCAATGGTTTACTATATTTAATGCTGCATAATAACTGTGTTGAAAATCGAAACAAAATTAAGTCATTTATGGGGGGAAGGTATCAGTCAAGAAGACGCGTAAAAATCTAATTTTTGGGCCAAATAGTTTTTGTGGAATCGATTGATAAGAGTGTCAAAGCAGTCGGAACACGATGTGTCTGCACAGGAGAGCAGTGCAGTGACAAAATCGCGCACAGCGCGGAATGCAGGGAGCACGTCTTTGTAGCAGCGAAAGGGTTAATGCGGCCGTGGTGGCTTTACTTCACGAACTGCGCACTCCCCCCTACACATAAGCTTGCAAACTATGCTATACTATGGCGCTGCTTCTATTGGCGCGTGCGCCGTGTGCAACTGGCAACGCAGCAATCTCCCACGTCTGGGCGGGCATGCGCGAGCCGCCAAGATAAAAGAATTGATCTATTGTACTATGTAATAACAACAACAATGAACACTTTCTTTAGCTGATGAACATTTAGAAGCGGAAAAAACGATGTATGTTCGTTTTTGTCAACACGTTTCGTATTCATTGCGCTAATTATTTTATGTTAATGAGGGTTCTATCTCAAGGAAGTAACAGAACATTCAAATTTAAGTTTCCAAAAATGTAAAACGATGAAACTTGATCACACTTTTCTTCAGTGAGGTAGATTCTCATAATGGTTTTTCGATGTTTCACTGGAGAGAACTCTTGAAATTTCCTGAAAAAATGTATAAATTATGTTTAGAATAGAAGAACTGGGTTTATAGAAATATGCCAGTAAATATTTGAGAACAGTTGAATAGACACCTGAAGATCTTTCCATTTCAACAGTGGAACTGGGCCAGGCAGCATGACTTCTCCATCAGCTAATTTACCTTCTGTTGTCTTCCTCTTCATAGTCATTACTGTAGTTTCCCAAGGCCCATTGTAGCTTCCCGACCTCAGAGAAAGAAGGTGTGGCAGCTGAACTTCAGTTTTAACTTCTTACAATGGTCTAGAAAGTATAGATCATTTTGGCTTGTACAAATTTCGAAGAGAAAATAATTTTGTACACTCTTTGAAAAGAGTTTGGTCACATTCAATTACTTTGAATGGATTAGGCTTCACTCTGCCATCTCTAATAGTGGCATAGAAATCTTGAGGAACTTCAGTAATTCATTTCAGTGGAATGAGCGCCATATTTTTGTCGCCTCCAAATAAGAGTGCCCCTTACAGGGAGTGTCATTGTGATTCTATGTAAACAGTGACACATTGTTACAAAGTAATGAATGAAGTGGAAAACGGGGTAACTTTTATTCTATCCAACACAAGAGCCACAGAAAATGTGTATCTGTTTCACTTTAGGTGGAAGAATATTGAAGATATAGTGGTGAAGCATGGATACTACTTGCTCTGGTCCTTTCTTTGCAATGGTTTGATCATAAGAGTAAAACACTGAATCACCAGATATTAGAACATGGATATTAAACAAATGTATTGTCAACTGGCTTTTGTAGTACGCAATATTGCTTGATATATTTGGAACAGACAAGTTCTTTTGGAAGTCCATAGCAATAGCTTCTTCTGTGTCAATGTTTGAAGACCTTTGTCGGCATTTTCGTTTTCTGTCATAGAAAGTTTGTGCTCTTCTTATGTGGAGCTCCTTCCTTATGGCCAGGATTTTTAAAAGGTTTGTTTTCTGGCTGACTAAACTGGAATCGTTAGCTTCTGCTAAGAGTGACAGCTCTTAATGCAGTTGTTTCTCATGTTCATTTATTGAATTACATTCACTACAAGTGTCTGACCTAGGATAATCGAATGAAATGTTATACCCACTGTTACAAATGTGGAAGTAGCTATCATAGAATGTGGGGTTGTTTGGATTAATTTCCATATACATTTTATGTAGTCTCCTTGCGCTGAGGTCCTCTGGTAAATGGATGTTTTTTTTTCAAGGAGTAATGAGAGGGGTGACCTTTGAGCGACTGAATAAGTTCATTACTTATAGAGTGGGGTCTGTTATCGTGTTTACCTTTCCATCAGGACGCACCATCCCATACATTGTCAGCTGTTGAATAGTTTGCAGACGTCGTGGGGTTATACCATGAAGAGCTATGAAGGCTTTGTATGATACACGTTCTTCATTTAATAATTCATCTCTTTTTACCCGAACTTTGTATGTGTACGAATGATTATGAAGATCAGACTCGTCTTGATTCTTATGACTCCATCTTTGTTTGATGAAATGGGCTTCTATTAGCTCAGATAAATGTAAATTCTGAGCATTCTTATCGGATAGCCCATTAAGATGCTTTATAACAGTCGGCCTTTCACTTTCGTTAATTTTCTCAAAACGTTTTAATCTACTACACTGACAGTTTTTCCCAGTTCCATGTTTGTGGTTTCTCATCTTCTTAGTACCATCCAACATTCGTCCATACCTCTGCCTTTTCTTTGGATTAACTTTCCACTCTGGAGCAGCATTTTCATTTGGATCCATTGTAGAAATCGAAATAATAACAACTTTTCGTTAACAAAATAGCACGTCTTGTCACTATGAGTCTTTCAAGAATACTGAACTTAATCCGTGTGGCTCTTGAACCTATAGTCATTTTAAACAATTAAAGTAATAATTCATCTAAATAACAATGTGAAATACTTTAAACTGATATCCGGCACTACAAACACTGAAATACGAACATGAACTCGATCTTAATAATATTCAAACAGACGCAAGACATTGATCATTACTTTGCAAAACACCGTGACAATCATACTTTTTCCCACGTCCTATGGTTCTAAATTTGTTTATATCTGCTGATGCTCATTACTTTTTGAGAAAGCAAATACACCAGCAGACAATATGGACTTAAACACGTCTAACAGAAGCATAAACAAAATTTTGATAAAAAGTGACGTTCATCGTTTTTCCCCCAAGTTTTCGTTTTGTTTCAGTCACTATGTATAGTGTAATTTTCTGCAGATCTGAGAAAACTTATCTACTCAAAGCTTTCAGATTATAGAAAAAATCATCCAAGCCAAAAAGAAGAAAAGAAAGACTACAGACCTTTTTTGAAAAGCAAAATGTGTGTGTGAGTGTGTGTGTGTGTGTGTGTGTGTGTGTGTGTGCATGTACCACATCTCCTCCTAACCCGTTGGATCGATTTCTACCAAATTTGGTAAACATACAATTTATTATCTGGGCAGAGGTACTGTGAGGGTAAGAACCACATAGCCCTCATAGTGGTGGGTTTGGGGTGATAAGAGTTGGTAACCCCAGACATCAAGGCTGCCCTGTGTGATGGGTGTGTTTTGTGGGTAGTATCAGAAAGTGTTCCAGGGGTAAATGTGCAGATGGTCATGGCTTAGCAGAGTGAGGGAAGGAGGAGGAGGAGATGGATAGTGAGAGGGTGGAGAATGAGAGGGACAGATGGATACACTAGATGTAGGAGGAAGTGAGGACAGATAGAGGGAGAGGAGAGGGTAGACAGAGAGAGGATGAGGAAGGAGATGTACAGGAGAGGAGGGGAGAACGAAATTATCAGAGAGAGAGGGTGGAGAATGAGAGGAACAGACATATACACTAGATGTAGGAGGAAGTGAGGACAGATAGAGGGAGAGGAGGGGGTAGACAGAGAGAGGATGAGGGAGGAGATGTACAGGAGAGGAGGGGAGAACGAAATGGTCAGAGACAGAGGGGAGGAGGTGATGAGCAGAGAGAAAGAGAAAAGGAGATGTACAGACAGAGAGGCCGGAGGAGATGGACAGAGTGTGGGAGAAGAGAGGAGAGGAGAGAGGAGGAGAAGATGGGCAGAGAGAGAGGGTGGCGGATCAGGTGGGCCTGGCTGTGGGAGATACACTAATAGAAGATTGAAATAAATAAGTTCACCAGGCAATGCCAGATGCCCAGCTAGTACATATATAGAAAGATGTGTATGTATATGTCCATATGTCCCACATCTCCTCCTAAAACTCTGGATAAATTTTAATCAGATTTGGTACACATACTACTTATTATCTGTGGGAGGAAGTACTATGGGGGTTCTAAACACCTAGCTCCTATAGGAACAGAGATATGGGTGAAAATGGTTGGTTACTCCTGACATCTAGACTGCCCTTCACTACAGACATGTTCTGTAGGTAGTATCAGAATGTGTTAAGGGGTAGGTGAGCAGAGAAGGGAGAGAGGATGAAATGGTTAGTGAGATGGGGAAGATGATATATATACAGAAAGGTGGGAGGAGGTGATGTACAGATAGAAGTGGGAGCAGGAGATGTGCAGATAGATGGGGAAGAGGACATGGGCAGATAGAGAGGGGGGGGAGTAGATGGATAGATAGAGGTGGGCGGATGAGATGGTCAGAGACAGGAGGGGTATGAAGAGATGGACAGAGAGAGGCGAGAGGAGGAGATGGACAGAAAGATGGCAGGAGAGAAGATGGACATAAAGAGGGGAGGAAGAGATCAACAGAGAGAGGGGAGGAGGGTTTGGACATAGAGAGGGGGGAGTAGATGTTGAACAGAAATGGGGGAGGCAGGAGAAATTGGTCAGAGAGACAGGTGTGTACAGAATGGGCATAGAGAGGGTATAGAAGCAGATGGACAGAGATATCGGGAGGAAGGTAGAGGAGGAGACGGACAGAAAGAGGAAGGAGAGGAGGAGATAGATTGAGACAGTGAGAATAGGGGACTGACACAGAGGAGGCAGATACATACAGAGAGGAGGGGAGGAGGAGATGATCAGAGTGGTTGCAAGTTTGTTTCACCCATGAGAGAGCCTCGCTGCTCAAGATGTGAAAAGAACTGAAGGGGAAGTGTAGGAGGCAGGAGGAAGATGGAGATGGGTAGTGGGTAGATGGAAAAGGAAGAGGGGGAGGAGGAGATGGACAGAGAGAGATGGTGGAAGAGAGAGGGGGGATAGAGTTTAGAGGAGAAGGAGAAGGAACAGATGGATGGGTGAAGAGGAAATGCGTGCAATATATGTGCCATATGCATATGCGGTTGATACTGTGGGCAAAGGCTAGTGTATATGAGACTCTCATTTTCACAAAGAGAAACACACAATTATTTAAGGGCAACTTCTTTTAGCATCAGTATGAGACTAGACCCAGATGTCAAGTTTCATTTTATCGATCCATAGACTGAAGCAGTATGATTTTAAACACAATATGAGTATGAACTTTGTAAATAAAAAATGGAAGTGAAAATGTGACCCATTTCTAAAAAATGCTGAAGAAGACCTGGAAAAGTACCTCAGAAGTAGTTGGTATTATAGTGTAGAGGATATATTTGTATCAGTAAGTATCTGTATGTCACACACACACACACACACACACACACACAAACTTTTGTTGGAGACGTTTAAAATGACAATAAAGATTTGATTTGATCTGAAAAGAGTAGGTTTGATCAAAATGAGCTAGGGAGTAAGTATTATTATTATAAGAGGAATATTGAGTAGGATTTTAATTATCTTGTCACAGCCTGGTTACTGTCCATTAGTAAACTTCCCTACTTTCAACACTGATATACTGATCATACTGCAAACTCCTGCAAAGATGTCAGTGATTGCAACTAGATTGTAGAATCAAATATAGTACTCACTTTTACACTGTGTTTGTCTGGTATTCTGATTGAACTTGGTTCTGCAAGTTCAATGCACCCATAAATTTCATTACATTCAATGGCAATCATTGCAAGCAATGCAGACATCTGTAAATAAGTTGGTGATAATTTCTACATGAAAATATACCTATTGCTGTATTTTCTACAAGTAAAAATTTTAAGTATATGTAAAAATGGTTGCATGAAATGATGTGTAGTAAAAATTCATTATAACCTAAGATATTTATTTTTTCTGGATAATCTTGGCATAAGTCTGAATCAGTTATGGATAGTGTTTTTGAAACAAATATACTATAAAGATGGCTACTATAGATTATGCTGCCAGTCACCTATGTCTTTGCAGATGTGTGCTGTACATTCCGGTGCCTAAAGATGGTCATGCAGACTGAACCCAGTAGTGAATAAAGTTGTTTAATTCAGATGTCGAAGAAGAGTTCACAAGAACAGTGTTCCATGCTCTCTGACAACAGCTGATCAGGTATCATCAGACACGAACCGTGTCTAGCCCGCAGCTAAACTGACAGCAAGCGGAAATCTATGTTCAGAACTTAAGACTTCTTTGACAGTGTTTTTCCGTTGTATTTTCCGAAGGAATACCGACTACTAAGCCGGCCAGAGTGGCCGAGCGGTTAAAGGCGCTACAGTCTGGAACCGCACGACCGCTACGGTCGCAGGTTCGAATCCTGCCTCGAGCATGGATGTGTGTGATGTCCTTAGGTTAGTTAGGTTTAAGTAGTTCTAAGTTCTAGGGGACTTATGACCACAGCAGTTGAGTCCCATAGTGCTCAGAGCCATTTGAACCATTTTGAACCGACTACTAAAGTAGTATTACTTAACTGCATGACGTGTCTCAGGACACTGCGATGTACCCAAGGATAGAGGATGATGTCGGGTTTTAAGAAGAAGTATGTAGCAGTTATCTTGGAGTGGCAGCATTGTCATATACACAGTTAAGTAGGCGATACCGTCGTGTCAATGATGCGCCATACACTACAACTTCATACAGGAAAAGTCTTTACCATTTCCACTAGCCACCGGAACCAGAGAGAATCTCCTCCAATCCAAAGCGACACGCATCATTGGTACCGACATGAGCCACCACCTGCAGTTGGCTGCACCCTGTACTCTTCATGGCATCCAAAAGCACCTTTTCCACATCCATATGGACTCCCCCCCCCCCACCCAGTATGCACACAGAGTCCACACTGGCTTCCTTCCCCTCCTTGGTAGCCATGTTCCTAAAGGGCCCCTTTGCACATCTAACATTGGAGCTCCCAACTACCAGCAAAGCCACCCTCTGTGAGTTCCCAGGACTTGTGGGCCGAGAAGCTTCCTCTGGAACAGGGTGGACGACTGCATCCGACTTACAGACTTCGTCAGCCACAGATTGGCCCCTCGGGAAGTCTTTCGCTGCCTGCCAGACTTTGGAATGATCTCCCACTCAACCACGGGTGGGGGGTCAGTCTCAGTGCAGTTAGTACCTGGGGCGGCCACAGTAGGCACATATAAAGAGGACCATGGCGATAGAGTGTTTGGCTGCTACCAATGGTAGCGTCATGTAGCAAAGTTGCTGTTACACTGACTCGACACCATTTTTGGCGTCATGGTTCTTTTTTTCCCTCCATGTGCTACACAAGCCAACGGCTTTGCCACACTGGTAACACCGGTTCCCCTCACATCACCGAAGTTAAGCATTTTTGGGGTTTGGCTGACACTTGGATGGGTGTCTGTATGGGTCTGCCGAGTGCTGTTCGCAAATGGGGTACACTCAGTCCTTGTGAGGCCAATTGGGGAGCTGCTTCAGCCAGGAGAGCAGTGTGCTGACCACATGGCCCTCCATATCTGCATCCAGTGATGCCTATTCGCTGAGGATAACACGGCAGCTAATCGATACCTTTCAGTCTTCTGAGGCTTGTTTGGATGGAGTTTGTTTTCTCATAAACATGTTCTGCATTGTTTGCTTGGAGTGTGTTTTCTTGTGCCTCCAGTGGCGTAGTACATAACTGTTGATGGTTTCAAGTGTTTCGTCCCATCAGCGTTGGTGACAAGGGTACAAGTTTTCAAGTTTCTCGTTTCCATTCCCAGTGTCACCAGTGCATCCATAGACATTTTCTTAGAGCTTTAGTGCTATTTCGCTGTACAAGTTCCAGTGTACTATGCGATTTTTCTCATACCAGCATGACAATGCAGAAACAAGACGAGTTGTCGCAGCTACTACATGGCTTACAGCGCTTTCAGCAAGAACAGAACATCCTTCTGCAAACTTTTGCCAACACAGACATTGTCCTATCCTCACCTTTCCAGCAACTTCAGCACCACCAGGAGCTTCGGCTGCAGATGCTGATGCAGGCGAGGACGACTTTACCTCCACTATTTCAAGGATTCGACGAGAAAGAGGTCAAGGCCTGCCTTTGTCACATGGTTGGAGCGAAACTTCGTGGGCTCCAGAGATCAAGGTGATCCAAGACAAATGTTCTTCTCTTAGCCCACTTTGGTGCTTATGCCTATCAAGTTCTTTGACATCTTAATCCTGATGTAGATCCACATACCTTACCTCATGTCAGTTAAAATCCCAACTTACTAACTACTACACTTTGTGTGACTCTTTATATGCACTGCGTCTTCCAAGGCATCTTCATAACAAAACTGGACTCCTTGCAAGTCCTCAGTGCTCATATACATAATAAACATTGCAAGACATCTTCCACAACACAACAGGATTCCCTGTCTGTCCTCAGCGCTCATACACACAATAAAAGTTCCAGGTCGTCTTTCATGATGCAACATGACTGCCTGCCAGTCCTCAGTGTTCACACCCACAATAAAAATTCCACATTGTCTTCGATGACACAACAGGACTCTCTGGCAGTCCTACCTGCGTCTCAAATTCTTAATGCTCAACTGCACACGCCACTTTCTGTGACGTCAGCTTCGTTGCTCGTTATTCAATATAAATGCACTGGAAGCCCACAGCAATTCAGCTGCTGCAGGGGCAACATACACCCACTGAGCTTGCTACCATTCATTTTAAGGTGCTTTCACACTATCAGGCACCCTCTGAGTATAAAAAATTTTCCAACTTCTACTACAACATGTTCTCACCAGTGGCGGCTGCGATGTTAGAGCACAATAGTATGCGAACACCCTATCTTTTGATACCTTGAGGGCATTTTGGTTAATTTTCTTTGAATGCTATTAAACGTGGCGTAGATGCCATAATCTGAAATACACGGCCGGCCGAAGTGGCCGAGCGGTTCTAGGCGCTTCAGTCTGGAACCGCGCGACCGCTACGGTCGCAGGTTCGAATCCTGCCTAGGGCATGGATGTGTGTGATGTCCTTAGGTTAGTTAGGTTTAAGTAGTTCTAAGTTCTAGGGGACTTATGACCACAGCAGTTGAGTCCCATAGTGCTCAGAGCCATTTGAACCATTTAGTCATTTGAACCATTTGAAATACACGGCACTAAATCTGCTGTACTAAGCGACATTGCAACTCCTCTAAATTTCATGAAACATGGCATCTGGGTCGTGAGCAGACCTTCAGCCGTGTACGTTTTAAGTATCTTTTGCGCGTGTGCAGCAGGCGTTACGTAATTGCCTTATGGGCCAAATACGTATGGATTTGATAAACAATGTGTACGATTCACGGCGCGCAAAGCTAACCCTTACCACTCAACTGCAAGTTTACGTAAATGCCACCAGGTAGTAGCAGATTGCAGTAGACTTGTCCCCATTCGGTTGGCATAAATACCGCTAGATGATGGCATACTCCTCAAATAAGTCAATTCACTCACTGTAAAGAAAAATTGGATAAGACGGCAGTATATGTTATGTAAGACGGCAGTATATGTTACTGTTATACTGACAGAAAAACAAATTTTG
Organism: Schistocerca americana; assembly: GCF_021461395.2. Lineage (NCBI taxonomy): Eukaryota > Metazoa > Arthropoda > Insecta > Orthoptera > Acrididae > Schistocerca > Schistocerca americana. Next base: position 767,323,259 of record NC_060130.1, read on the forward strand.
TGGGTTTCTGAATGATTTATAGTACATTAAGTGTTGAATTTTATCATAAACAGTCCATTTCAGGCGCTGAGAGCCATAAAGCATATCATTATCGACTGCGAGATTGTAGCATTTGTTCATGATTCTGAAATCTGTTGATCTTAATGGTAAGTCAGCTTTGTCTATGCTGCAGACCCACAGCGTATACACAAACATTCACGTAAAGCTGTCTCTCTGGTTTGTCTGATATCCACTTAAATATGGGATCGGCGACAGTGTGCTTTAGTCCATACGGTTTTCAGCACCTTAATTCTATTCTAGTCAAATGACCATGCTGGTAGATATTACTACTTGAATTTAATCATTTTCACAAAGGGCACTTTATTTTGAGTTTGTTGTTTACTGAGCTGGAGAATCGGCATTCATGTGTAGTGTCAACATGGGCTCAGTTGAATCTGCTATAAGTGCTAACAGAAAAGGAAAATGCCAGGATAAGTTAATCGCAAAGGGACTAAGGCCTCTCAGACCGGATCCTTTGATTCAGAAAATGACGAAATCAAATAAGCGTGACTGCAGGCGAACATCTAACAATGAAGTGTATAATGAGCGTACGTTGTTGCCGAGGTGCAAAGTAAGAATGTCCCAGAAGTTAATTCGTGGACTAATACATGTTTTAAGGATCTTGTAATTTGTCAAAAAATAAATAAATAAAAATAAAAAAGCACGAAAATTCCCCTTATACAAAAATGCCAAACGGGGAGTAGCGAAAACTTAAACATTATTTCGTTCCTGCCCTCAACTGTACTTAACTATGTACAAAACAACAAAATTCCACAAAAACAGTTCTTCCTTTTTCGGACAAGTTATGCATAATAATATTATAATTGTTATTATTATTAACAGTGGCTTTAGTTGTGTAAACATGTTGATAAGCATAACTGTTATACAGAAAATGCTATTAATTTCAAACTTTCAAATTTATCTAAATCTAAGACTTTGTGATCACCCAGAACGTATAATCACGAGCCACCACTGGTTCTCACGATACTCCCCTTAAATTATGGAACTGTCCTGTGATGTCACATATGGCACTCAGTCCTTCTGTGGATAGTGTCTTTCATCTAGAGATTGATTCCTTTTCTGTTTTGCTTTCTGTACCTAATGCACATGCATGTGCCACATTTGCACCCACCCACTCCACTATCCACTGGCCTCCTTGGAAGCCTGTCAGTTTCTGTGTTACGTGGTGTTGCTGCTACACATTCACAAAGTGATGCTCCATTTCCGGTACTAGTCCTGCACTCCATGAATCTGCCATTGCTGTGTCAGATCGTTTGTTCTGTGAGTGTGGTAATCAGCCCTGCTGCCACAGTAGCTGCACAGGGCCTTGTATTGTCTCTTGCTCCATCACTTGCCACCCACCTGAGGGGCCAATGGCATTGTGTCTCCAAATTAGCACTGGGGGTGGCTCGCCTTTCTATGGACATCCCTCTGCAGGCTGCAGGTCTGGCTTCCACTGACGACTTCCTACGCAAAACGAGCGAGCTCTGTGGGCCAGGTCCCGACAGCAGTTGCAGTTCATCAATCAGAGACTAGCTAGGGTGCCATCACGATCTTTGACACTGTACACTAGCCGGCAACCACTGCTGTTTTGAGCTGCCAGCACTGTCACCAGGCTTTGCTGAGACTAGGCTTCTGCACCAGGGACTTGTGTGGACTTTGGTATTGTCTGTCATAGTGTATGTGTGTAATTTGATTTTCCTTCCAAAATTACAGGCACTTCGGGACACTTGTCTTCTTCTACCAGAAACATTCGCGCCCTTTTCAATGAATTGTACCCATCACACGCATCTCCACAACTTTCAGAAAGACGACTCTGCAAGATGCAGCCAGCCGGCTTGCAGGTATCCTGAGCCACATCCGTTTGGTCTGTACGACACAATACCTCTGTTTGATGGTAACAGGGTCCACCACAGGTTTGTCTTACCTCCTTAGATCGGTCATAGCTGTTCCCTGGGACAACATACATAGGCCACTGGTCAGACTTCCCTGGCTCTACCATTGCTCCATCTTGGGAATCTGCATGCAAAAATGTAATCTGCTCAGGAGCATGGGCTGATCAGCAATGGCAATCAACCTGTCCAAGACGAAGACATTATATTCACTTTCTTTCCAGATCTCCTTTGGATGCTTCCCCTCAGAGCTAGCTCCTGTTTCAGCAGCCATACTTGGGCCATCCTTGCCAGTGTCCAGAAAGCTCTTCAAGCACCCAGGTCTACAGTTCCAGGAACAGGGACCAAGCCTCAAAGTGTGCCCATACCTACAGATAGAAACAATGACTCTGAGGTGCCTCGTCCATTTGGATTCCCCATCTACGCTGGCAGCTAAGTCTGGGAAAGGGAACAGCCATCTCACCCCTTACGAGGGATCGGCTCAGTACCTGTTTCAACATCAAGATGGCTCCACTGCATTTCCCCTGGCAAGGGGTGGGGGTGGGGGGGGGGGGCGGGGAAGGATAATCCATTCAAAACCTTCATTGTGAGACACAGCTATCCACATTACAGACATAGTCTGCATGTTGTCTGTGTTCTTGCTCCTTGACAGCCCCAGATGGTAACAGAATGGCAGGCATGATGTATCAACCATAACAAGCTGGATTTTGTCCAAAACATCTCTTTGGAAGTGAACTCCAGCCAGCGCCACAGAAACATGTGGTGCTAGCTTCAGCAGAAGGGGCATCAATCTCGAGAGCAGCAGCCTGTGCAGTGCCGTAATTGGAAGTACTACTTTGACTCCATGAATCATGTGCCTTCGAAGCATCTAACAGATATCACTCTGTCAGGCATGTATTAAGTTGGTGCTTAGCTGCTCTCTGCCAGTTTAGTCCACTGATACACAGGAAGCAATTACACAGCAGAATGATCACCAGGATCTACACCATGTGGTTCTGGCAGCAGCTTAATGTGGAAGATTCAGCATTGCAGCCACTATGAGCAGCCAGCTGCTGCTAAGGGAACTTTGCCTCCCTCTGATTCATCTCCAGTGGACTAGGTGCTCCAAGACTGGTATTATTGTGTGGAACTTAGACTGTGGTTCCTTCTATCAAACTTATAATCTTTCAAGCACTTTCCTGCAAAGAGACTAAGCAATATTTATTGTTTATCAATCATTAATTTGCGGTTAAGTCCGGATGACACACTAAGTCACTGCTGAAAACGTTTGTTTGTGTTTTGCTTTCTTTGCTTCTTTAATTTTACGAAAAGAATGCCATCTGTAATATTGTAATTCGCCCATGTTATACTAGACAGGACTTTTCTAATACTTGCATGTTAAAGAAATAGTGTTAATTTTGTATTTATATGGTCGATATTTTCAAAGATATAAATTTTTGAACACAGCTCAAATTGTCTGGATTCTGCAGACACAGACAAGTACTGTGCTGGTACTGAAAATGTTAATTTAAGGTAATTCCTAAGAGCTATAAAAACTCTTACTGAATGCAGAAAAAACTAGCTTCAATAAAAATGTGCTTTTTATTAAATTGTGTGTAATGAACTCAGATTCGAAATTTGTTATTCTTTTTAATGTTTGTTAATGAAACATTGTAATTTTATAAGTTATAAATGATTTCCCTTTCTGTCAGAAAAGAGAGGCAGAAGTAAAAAAAAAGAAAATTATCTAATTATTTACTGATGTGTCAAACGCAAGACACTGTTTAACTATGTGTGTTGTATGTTATTCATGAGGAAAACTTTACAATAAGTACTTAAATTTTAGGACATTTTCCATTAAACTAATTGAAAATTGTAAAACAGGGTCAAAAATCTCATGTATGCAACTTAAAATGAAAACACAAAGTTATTGCTGATATGAAAGAGAAATCAGATGGAGGGGCTGGAATCGACTGAAGCACCTGCAACTGGAATGGCACAAAGAAAATATTTCTACCATATGAGGTTTACTATTTATTTATCTATAAACATTATAAGAAAATATTTGTTACAACGTATACACACTGGATTGCAACAATAGCGAAAACTGATACAGGTGAAAGCATAGAAAACAGAAGCAGAAATGTTCCAATAAACATGGGTTCGAAAACAAGTTGTTTGGGACACACTTCTGAATGTGCAGTTTTGAGCTGCTACTGAATTCAGTATAAAATATTGTCCTGATTGGTGCAAACACATTTGAAATGCAAACTATTCTATTATGTCCCCAGATCATTGGGTTAAAATATCAACTAGGACAGTATTTTATACTGAGGTCAATGGTGGCTCATATCCAGACGATCGCAATTCTCTCGCTAACATGCTTATGGAATATCGTCTCAGTTATGTGACTGGATTCGTGATTTCCTGTCAGAGAGGTCAAAGTTCGTACTAACTGATGAAAAGTCATCGAGTAAAACAGAAGTGATTTCTGGCGTTCCCCAAGGTAGTGTTATAGGCCCTTTGCTGTTCCTTATCTATATAAACGATTTGGGAGACAATCTGAGCAGCTGTCTGAGGTTGTTTGAAGATGACACTGTCGTTTATCGACTAGTAATGTCATCAGAAGATCAGAACAAATTGTAAAACGATTTAGAAAAGATATCTGTATGTTGAAGAAATTGGCACTTGACCCTAAATAACGAAAAGTGTGAGGTAATCCACATGATTGCTAAAAGGAATCCATTAAACTTCGGATACACGATAAATCAGTCATTTCTAAAAGCCGTAAATCCAACTAAACACATAGGAATTACAATTACGAGCAACTTAAATTTGAAGGAACACACAGAAAATGTTGTGGGGAAGGCTAACCAAAGACTGCGTTTTATTGGCAGGACACTTAGAAAACGTAATAGATCTACTAACAAGGGAACCTCTCCATCGCACCCCCCTCAGATTTAGATATAAATTGGCACAGTGGATAGGCCTTGAAAAACTGAACACAGATCAATCGAGAAAACAGGAAGAAGTTGTGTGGAACTATGAAAAAAATAAGCATAATATACAAACTGAGTAGTCCACGCAAAATAGGCAACATGAAGGATATTTTGAGCTCAGGAGCGCCGTGGTCTCGTGGTTAGCGTGAGCAGCTGCGGAACGAGAGGTCCTTGGTTCAAGTCTTCCCTCAAATGAAAAGTTTAATTATTTATTTTCAGACAATTATTATCTGTCCGTCCGTCCGTCCGATGCGAGGTAACTGCGCCGTAGTATGGGGACGCTACACATAAACAAACATCGAAACACACGACGTCAGTCGACTACAGCGCACAAACTCTTATGTTTTCATCACTTTTTTGGGAGTGATTATCACATCCACAAGAAAACCTAAATCAGGCAAGGAAGAAGAATCTTTTTACCCATTCTTCAAATGTACAAGTTAGGTGGGTCTACAACATACTCCTGTCATGTGACGCACATGCCGTCACCAGTGTCGTATAGAATATATCAGTCGTGATTTCCTGTGGAGGAATCGGTTGACCTATGACCTGGCGATCAAATGTTTTCGGTTCCTATTGGAGAGGCACGTCCTTCCGTCTACTAATCGCACGGCTTTGCGGTGCGGTCGCAAAACACAGACACTAAACTTATCACAGTGAACAGAGACGTTAATGAACGAAGCTGCTCACGCTAACCACATGACCACGGTGCTCCTGAGCTTACATTATCCTTGATTTTACCGATCTTACGCATGGACTACTCAGTTTGTATATTTTGCTTATTTTTTTCATAGTTCCAAACAACTTCTTCCTGTTTTCTCGATTGATCTGTGTTCAGTTTTTCAAGGCCTATCCACTGTGCCAACTTATAACTAAATCTGTGGGAGGTGCGATGGGGAGGTTCCCTTGTAAGATGACTGCCTACACTATGCTATCCCGTCTTCTTTTAGTATACTACTGTGTGATGTGGGATCCTCACCAGCCAGGATTGGCGGAGTACATCGAAAAAGGTCAAAGAAGGTCAGCAAGTTTTGTATTACCTCGAAATAAGAGAGCGAGTGTCACTGAAATAATACAGGATTTTCGATGGACATCATTAAAACAAAGGTGTTTTTCGTTGTGGAGGAATCTTCTCATGAAGTTCCAATCACCAACTTTCTACTCCGAACGCGAAAATATTTTGTTGACGCCGACCTAAATAGGTAGAAATGATAACCATGATAAAATAAGGTTAATCAGAGCTCGTACAGAAAGATATAGCTGTTTGTTCTTTCCTCACACTGTATGAGATTGGAATAATAGAGAATTGTGAAGGTGGTTCGATCAACCCTCTGCCAGGCACTTAGATATGATTTGCAGAGTATCCATGTAGATGTAGATGTAGAACAGATCGTATACTTTGATTTGCATCAGGCCTCTGGCGACTCCATTTCGTTGGTCCCCAAGTAGTCAGTTGTGTCGGTTGGGTGGGCCTTAGGTTAAACCGTTAGTGATTGTGGGTGTTACCAGTAATTGTAATAAAGGTAAGAAAATATTTCTGTTGAGCAAGTGCTACACGACAGAGATTACTAATAGCCTAAACAGCCAATATCAGATGTTGATGTTTGGTTCTGATAATTAGGAGCACCAACGGCAAAAAATGAAAAGTGTTCTACAATATGTTTTAGTCAGACATGCCAACTGTGTGCTTCGATGAACGAAAGCTAAGGAGGTCTAAATACTGGATTCAGCCTTTCGAAATTGTTTCACTGAATAATGTTGTGCTATGGTACTTGATTTCGAATGTGGAATGAACTCTGCGGTTTTAGAGATAATGAATTATGGAATTAGACATTAACTATAGAATTGGTAGGCGTAAATAGAGCATATGTCAATAAGGGAGGATGTTCCCTGCTTCCAGTTACATAAAATAACTGTGTGACGAAACTATTGTGGTGTCGTAAGCACGGCACGCACCACCAGGCAGCACCACAGGCATCGACAGATCGACAACTCACTCTAGAGACAGCATGTAGCCCAACGATTGCTGCACTAGGAAGTCGCAGAGGTGGCGCCGCCAGAGAAGTGATATGCATCAGCACCATAGTAGAGTGGGCAGTTCCAATCAGCTCGACTACCGAAAAGACCATCTTTTACTTGTGTACTTTATACCACATCATCTGCTTCTAGTGAGTCCACACCAGCCCATCTTTAGTGAACATTCAAGTAGGACAAGAACTGTTTACCGTACAGCCTTAGCATCTGGAATAATAGCTGAACTTCAGGATCTGCTGCCTGAGCCGATTTGTACAAAGTTGAGTATTCGTCAATAAATTTGTGTGTTCTTGTTACTAATTGTTATCAATGTTCGTATTTTCCCCGTTCTCCTCTTATAGTGTTTCCCTTAGTGCATTTTAAATTGCTGAGAGTGGCGACGAGTAAAATTTTATTCTGCAGTTGTACCACAAAAAAATGTTCAAATGTGTGTAAAATCTTATGGGACTTAACTGCTAAGGTCATCACTCCCTAAGCTTACACACTACTTAATCTAAATTATCCTAAGGACAAACACACACACCCATGCCCGAGGGAGGACTCGAACCTCCGCCGGGACCAGAGGCACAGTCCATGACAGCAGCGCCCAAGACCGCTCGGCTAATCCCCCACGGCAGTTGTACCACAAGTACGATACAACAGCTGGCGCCGAGGAGGGATAGGATCTGGGCAAGTTACAGAATTCATTTTTGTTTTTGCTCACTCGCCCACCCTTGTTATTTGTTATTTATTTCCTGCTATTTCTTTTTATGTGTCTAGTTCATCAGTGTGTGGACTTTTGACTCAGGATGGAGACTACTATTGAGACAAGTGTGTTGCTTTGTGTGCGGCTTCGAATCCAAATTTCTTACAGGGATGGCTTCTACATCACAAGACGATTCTCTAATACGCGTTATTCAGCTACAAAGGGAGAAAATCCAGCCGTTGCAGCAAGCCAAGACGCAGCCAACACAACAACAGAGGAATCAACAAGCAGCACGGCAGCCTCAGCTGCAGTCTCGATCAGCCATTCCAACATTCCGCAGTTTCAACAAACATCATGAAATCTGGTCAGAATACCTAGCACAACTGATTAATCACATGCAGGCACACCAATTGCAAGGTACAAAGAGCAAAGCATTTTTTTTCTACCCTAGTGGATATGGAAGTTTACAGGCTCATAGTGAAATTGATTCCTGACAAACAACCAGAACTGTCAGAATTTGAGACTTAAGTTCACAAGATAACCGCTTACTCTGATAAACAAACACACGTGACTGCTGCAAGGTTGAAGTTTTTCCGTCTTCTGCGGATAGCAGGTTAAACTCATAAACAGTGAATCACTGAATTACAAGGTTTAATAAGGCACTGCAAATTTTTGTGTCATTGTGGGCAATCATACAGTGATGTCATGCTCTGTGACACTATAACTCAAAATACTTGTAACGATAGAATTCGTTCTGCTATTTTGAAACAAATTGGTCCTTCTTTAGATACAGTGTTACAGTCAATTGAGGTTCAGGATACTTACGAAGTGTGAGTTGAAAGTGTCAAATATTAACGAAATTCTTAGGGACAGTGTTAGTAGTACTGTAGAATGTAAACAGTCCCGCGCGCGCCCCATACGTGTGACAAAGGGTGTGACGTCACATGCAGAGAAGAACAGTGCCATGCCGCGCCGGTAGAGCGACAGTGCACAGAAAAACATAGAGAAGTCTTGCCCAAAGTGCTTTTTCGCCGTAGGCGTGTTCAGTGCCCAAGTTGCGACGCTATTTATTACTTTTGCAACACGAAAGGTCATGCTCACTCAGTGTACATGAAAAAGCTGTGCGGACAGAAATTCCCAAGCAACCTGCCACCAAACCAGTTCAAATAATTAATGATGTCAAGGCACAGCCAGCCACAGAACAGTGCAACCCTAGTACAAAACAGCACACACCAGTCAGGTGATTTTCAGGAGCCAAACAGCTCATGCCGACGCAAACACAGGCCCACTAGTAAATCTTTGCCCTCTTCACCTGTAACGCATTGTAGTAGCTCACAGCAACAGGTAGGAAGTGATAGCTCTCTCTCTTAGATGTAGAACGTTGTCAGGACAAGGTGTTTGTTACTTTGACAGTAGCTACGAAACATGTCAAACTGCGAATGGACACTGATACTTCAGTTACACTTCTGAAAAACTTATGAACGATTAGGTCGCAGGTTCGTATCCTTCTTCGGGCATGGATGTGTGTGATGTCCTTAGATTAGTTAGGTTTAAGTAGTTCTAAGTCCCATAGTGCTCAGAGCCATTTTTGAACGATTAGGTTCAACAATACGAAGTCCAGCTACACATGTGTCGTTAGCTTATAATGAACAGGAAATACCAGTTTTAGGAACTTTCGGTATACCAGCTACTTTTCGAGGGTAACGCAGACAATTGTATTATCAGCGCTGTCTGCCAAATCTTCGCAGAATATTTTTGGCTTAGATTCTTTTGACACTTTCGGATAGTCAGTCCACTAGTCAGTGTTGCAAATTCCAATAGATGTGCCCACAGACAAGCTTTATTCTCTGTGTGACAAATCTAGTGAACTTTTTAAGGACGTCTTGGGTTGTGTGAACAATTCTTTTAGGCCATGTGTCACTCAAAGAAAATGCCCAACCAAAGTTTTGTCGAGCTAGGCAAGTACCCTTTGCCATTAGGAGAAGCTTCAACACGATACCACAGTTCACCATGAGTAGTGACTGGCGTATTGTGATGAGCCAGTTGCTCGGCCACCATTGACCCGACGTTTTCAATTGGTGAGAGATCTGGAGAATGTGCTGGCCAGGGCAGCAGTCGAACATTTTCTGTATCCAGAAACGTCCGTACAGGACCTGCAACATGCGGTCGTGCATTATCCTGCTGAAATGTAGGGTTTCACAGGGATCGAATGAAGGGTGGAACCACGGGTCGTAACACATCTGAAATGTGTATCAGCACATCTCCACCACGACATGAGCGTGGGGCTGAGCTACCAGAAAATGTATTGGAAGAACCAACAATAAAAAGGAAGATTGCTAAAAACAGCCACCTTCTTCTACCCAGCCCCTCCCTACAACCCTGGCCACGTCACCCACTCCTGTCATCCTATTACAACTCTAAAACTAGAAAAAATCTTTCTATCCTATGCTGACTATGTAAAAGAATACAAAGCTATTCAACAAAAAGTTATAGAATTAAAAGAACAAAACCGACAACTGCATCTACAATTTGAAGAGAAAGAAAAAGAATGTCTACAATTAAAAGAAGTAATATCTGATGTATTGGAGATGAAGAAAGAACAAATTATATACATTGCCACATCCGAGCAGTATGCCAATAAGAATTATTTTAAAGTTGGTGGCATATTATCTGAAAAACATCTTTCAAAAAGATTATCTAGCTATAGTAGTGGAAGACCTAAAGATGATAAAATATTTTATGCCAGAAAATATAAATATACTGATTACAAATTAATTGAGAAAATCCTTAATATTTATTTTGGTGTACACAAAGTAGATAGAAGAAAAGAAATATACAATATACACTTCAATACTCTATCTTACTTCGTTGAGAAATTATGCGACCAATCCAATGATAATGTTGATGAAGTAAATGAAGAGAGAAAAAATATTTATGATGAAATTTTAACTGTACCTGCTGTAGAATTTTAATGTACTGATGTATTTTAATTCTATATCAATGGAGGCACTTATTGATTTAAAGAATAATAAACTCGCTTATAACATCCAAAATATTTTAGTAATTATTGATGAAAATAATGAACGCTGGTTTAAGGCTAAAGATGTTGCTGAGATTTAAGAATACAAAAACACAAATGATGCAATAATTAAACATGTTGATTCAGATGTTAAAGCAAAATTTGCTAATATTTTGAGAATCACGTTTTGCAAGCCCACATCAAGAATTAATAAACAAACTATTTTCATGAATGAATCTGTATTATATTATTTAATTTTAAAATCAAAAAAGAAGAAACTGAGCAATTTAAAAAATGGGTTACTCATGAAATTTTACCATCAATTACAAGACATGGAGAATATAAAAATAAAACTTTTCCATAGATCAAATAAAACACAAAGATTATTGTATACAACAACTTCAAGAATTCAATAAATTAAACATAGAAATAATTCAATTAAAAGATGATAGAATTAAAATGAAAGATGATAATATTCAAAATTTGAGAGAAATAGTTAATACTGCTCCAGAAATAATAGGTACAAGAAATGAAGAAATAAATAGTTTATTACCACATGTAGTTCCTAAAACAATGGAAGACAGTTTAAGACCAACATTCATTTTTTTTAAATTATTTGATTATGATCGTGAATATAATTATTATGTCATTAGAACACAACGAAAAAATTTACAGACAGAACTATATAAAATCGAAGATAGGCATCCCAATTGTGGAGAAATGTTAAGACTGAATTATACTCTTAACTCAATAAATTTATATCAATGAATGATAGAAAATTTGAGAATTGTTTGCTATCGAAATTATTTCAACACTTTAGATAACTATACACAAGAAGAATTGATAAATGATATAATGAATCTTCTTGTATTAATGTAAGTCAGTGCTGTTTCATAAACAATACAAATTTCATCTCTTTTGAGGTTGTATAAGTAACTCACACTTTCATCTGTTAACTGATTTATGAATGTAGAGATTATATCACCATCACCAGGATAACATACAGATAGAAAGAATGAAAGTGCGAGTTTCCTCATTCGTATTATTTGATACATTTATATAGAAAATTTTTTGGTAGATTTGTGATCAACCGACTATTACTTTATCTTTATTTACAGATCTGTTGTGCGAATTATCAAAACCTAACCACTTAACATAAACTTAATCTCCTCTCTTTCTTAAAAACTTTTTCAAAGAGGTACACATCTCGATATTTTGTTTTCTGTAGCTCTTGTTCATAAAAAGTACCTTCGATATCTTTCAATTTATACATGATTGGATTAGACTGAATAACATCTTCAATTTCAAATATTTCTGTTGCCCAATTAGCTGCATATCCTTTTTCAAAAATACCATTTATTTACTAATTCTCACTTTTCTCCTTTTTTAAATTTTGAAGACGTTAACACCGTCTGGGAGATGGGTCTCAAATTTTTTTCATTATTCATTTTTATAGCTCGATCAACTGTGTTATTGTATTCATCAATTAAATTTTTCACTAAATTTAGCCATTTTTCCACATCTTTTCTTTAAGTGTTGTGTTAAATCGTGCAACAACAGATGCTTTTAATTCAGAAAAAGTTGAATAATGATTAATGTTGTTTTTCTTCATCAGTTCATTAAATTCGTTGTTATAGAATTCTTTACCATTATCTGTTTGTAAATTTTTTGGTTGTCTAACTATGAAAATTTTTTCGAATGCATCAGCCACATTCTTACCTGTTTTATCTTTAACTGGAACAGCCCAAGCAAATTTCGAAAATACTTCAATAAGAGTCAATAAATATTTATATCCTTTGTTTATTTTTTAAATACCTATTAACTTGCCAGAATCCATTTCGACTAAGTCGGCTTGCCATAAATAATCTATACCAAGAGAAACCACATGTATTCTTTTAAAAAAATTTCTCATTGGCTCATGTAATTCGTTAATGATTTCTTCACGAGTAAAAAGGTTTTCATATCCTACAAAATATTTACAAATTTACTTTTCTTCTTTTTTTCTTACAAATTTATCTTCACTTCTTTGTCTTCCAATTTTTGTTGTTACTCTGTGTGGATTATGTGTATCAGTAAATTATTACACTTCAAACAATAAATGTGATAATCAAGTGAGTTGTGGTTGTCCATTTATATAGATAAAAACTTATTAAATTTTAAATTTTTAAAATTTTAAATTATGATTTATCTAACGATCTTATAGCTTCTATTTCTTCTATCTCTTCACCTTCTTTCTTATGTAAGTCTTTATTAATTTGTGATTCTAATGTTTTAAGTTTACTTTCTAGTGAATTAATAATAATTACTGTATCAAGGAGATTTCTTTTAAAATCGTTTATATCTTTATTATAATTTGTCATAATACCATCTATAATACCATTTCTTTGCTTTAAATTGGAAAGAAACTTTTTATAATCTTCTTTATTAACATAGTTATTAAATTGTGTTAAAGTGCATGTAGATTATGGTTTTGTAACAAAATTTAATAGTCCGTTATCAAAATAGTGTTTGCTGACTGCAACCTTTGCATCAATTGGATCATTTACATTAGCAAGTCTTCTACCTTTAAAGTCAATATATCCTCTACTCCCTGTAAAAATAATATTAAATTCTTTCTGAAATGGTTCCATTGGCTATTAATGATCGAAATAGCGTAATAATATTTTCTATGATTGATGTATTCTTACATTTTTTCACTTATGTTTATTTTTTTAACTTTTCTGATGTTGTTCTGTCTTTTAACTGTTTTCTTTCTTCATCATAATTATCTAATAACTTTGTTATTTCTGATTCTCTTAATGTGTAATCTCTTTGGATCGCTGGAACATTGTTAAATTCATCAAAATAATAAGGGACCATCTGTTTTTCAACTTCTCTATTCTCTTCAATAGCTTTCAGAACATTGTACCTAATCCTTCAATTCCTTGTTGTACTTGTTCAATGGCATCGATAACTGGTTGATCTTCTTTTATAAATTTTTATACTCTGTTCTTGGTTGTTTTTTCTATTTTTTTAAATTCTTCTTTTAACTGTTCTTTTACTCTCCTGTTCTGTCTAGCATTTTTTATCGATTTCTGGATAGTATTTTGCAAACATTTAATCAAGAAAAAAAATTAAAATTTTTGTGTTGTTGCGAAATGTTGTATTTTATTTCTAAACTTACCTTCATTTGGTTTTCCAGACATATCTATTGTGAAAAATCCAACATCATTATTCCAACATTTGCTACACATTTCTTTAAAATTATCAAACCAACAAATTCATGATAAATATAATTTCAATTAGTATCATCTTCTCTAAATATATTTGAAAAATTTAACTTATCTCTTACTAGTTGTTTTGGTATCTTAGAGTAAGTTTGAGTGAAGTAAAAACAATCTATTCCTTTATGTCTTCCTCTAGTGAAATTTTGTCTAACAATATCATGGTTTTCAAAAATGAAGTCATCAAATACAACAACTGAATTATCTGGGCATTGATCTAATGGGACAATTTCTTCATTATTTCCAATGAATGAAGCTATTTTTTATCATGGTTATTTTCAATTTTTTCATATCCTATTACGAATTCTTCATATTTTGGCTAATCTTAACTTTTTGAACAAACATATAAATGATTAATTTTATTCCAGTTCAGCCATCCTGGAGCTAAAATATAACTATCAATCATTAATGTTGCTTCCCACATCCACTTGGTCCAATTATTGCACATCTAATAGAATATAGTAAAAGTTTTTCGACTTCTTTTCTCAAATTCTTATTTTGGTTCCCAATCTGTTTTGATCATTTATTAATAAAAATTTTTAATAGTAAATGAGTCGGATATTTCAATTAAGTGGTAAGTCATCTGTGTTAAGAAAATGATTAACTGTCCAATGCGGGACAGTTTTAGTGATGTTTCATTAGTTGGTTTTTATTCAACTTTCCTAACTCCAAATATTACATCGAAAAATAAGAAACTTTATTTTGGTGGAGAAACAACAGAAACTCCTGTAGGTCAGTACCGTTTGAAAAATTTAGAAAAATTTATTCATTCGAAAAAGCCAAAGATTCACATTAAAGCAGATGAAATTTTAAACAGAATTGTTATTGAAAGTGATGTAAAACTGTACATGGACATAAAAGACAGCATTGGGAGTGTGCTTGGATTTAGTAGCCAAATTGATGAAGCTACAGAAATGACTGTTGCTAAAGATGTTCCTAAAATTATTCCATTTCAATTCATCAATATAAATTTCAGTCTTCCTGATGCAATGTTTGTAGAGCATAATATTAATTTCACAGAGAAACTAATATTATTGCTTCATTCAAGCCTAATGCAGAATTTGGTGGACCAATTTATGAACCAAATTATCCTGTAAATACTCCAATTTTTGATCCAATTCAGGACTTAGTAGCTACTGTATCTGACAAAAATGATAATTTGATTGATTTTAATGGTGCTTGTGTAACAGTTATTTTAGAAATTTCTTTGTGTCTAATATTTTTTGTCTTCAAATAAATCAAGAACAAAGTCGAAAGTTATCAGTTTTATTCATTCCCTGTGAATGAAAAGACTAAAAATAATTTGAATCTCCCCAACAAGAACACAGAGATTAATATAAATATTGGCGATGGTTGAGTTCATCCAAATCATGCTCAATTGTACATGAATTTCAGTATTATTGTAACTGATGGTATAGATTATCCAGCTTATGACGGAAAATCCAAAAGAAATTAATCGATAATTATGTAGCAAAACTTTTCCATGTTATCACCATAAAAAAAGGTAACAATATTTTTTTCTAGACTGGAATTTGCATTTATTTCTTCATCAGCTCTTATTTGATTGACTTCGACTATAGCCAATGAGTTAACCATGGAAGGTCGTATTCTTAATAATGAAAAAATAAAAAGTAAGAAAAATGAAGTACTTTATCCATTAGAATTATTTGGTGGATTTTTTAAAGATTATAAAGAAACAATGTGGGAAGGAGATTTAACAGTAATTTTTACATGGTCATCAAGTGCTGGAGATTCTATTTTTTGTTAGTCTGATACAAAAGATGCTGGTGTTGAAATAAAAGATACACTTGCAAAAGAAGGTAAAATTGTTGTAGAATCAATGGAAATTCGTGTTCCTGTTGTTAAATTTGAACCAGAATATTCGCTTGAATTAGAACAAGATAGACTTAAAAATCCAAAACTCCCCATATCTTTCTTTGAACCACAGACTGTAGAGATTGCTGGATTAGATGAAAAAATAAATTTTGAGTTAGATATTACAAATTTCTATAACTCTGCAGAATTTGATATTCCTTATTTCATCTTTGTTATTTTTCCAGACAAAAAGGAAAAATAATCTGTTAGTTGACTCTTCCTTATTCGATCATCTTAAATTACAGAATATCTATATTAAAAATGGAAGAAACGAGAATTTTCCTCAAGAAATGTGGAATCTAGGTCCGCCAAATAATTATTTAAAAGCTTATGATGCTTTCTTAGATTTTAAGAGAACAATACAATTGAATTGTGATATTAATGTGAGTCCATTCAGCTTTATTGAATATTATCCTGTCTATGTTCTAAATATGTCTAGAAGAATGAATGTGTTAGCTACACAGAAAACGACAATGAAGTTGTGTGCAAATGATAATGATAAAATTCCGAAAGAAACACTTATATATGCAGTAATGTATGGTATAAATAATTTGACATATGATTCGCAGCATAGAAATTTAGTTGAAAATTTTTGAAAATTTTTGGCTTGCATCCATTTATAAAAAAATTTTAGTAACTGTTGGTTACACTTCATTACATTATAGAAAATTAAAGAAATTATAAGAAAATAAAGAACATTAAATTATAAGAAAATAAAGAGCATCAGTAAATTACAAGAAAATGATAGAAATTATAAGAAAATAAAGAGAATCATTAAATCATTACATAATCATCAGTAAATAACCTACGACTGCACTGAACGGGCCCTTTTACTACACATGTTTGGTGTTGTCAGGCCTTGTATGGTATGTGAAAGGTTTGAATAGTGTCAGATGTAGAGAGATCACTGTGGAGGACATGGAGATGACTTGTACTCATATGAGACATTGTTATCAGCACCCAACAGAGTTTGAAAGGGGCATCATTGTGGGTCTTCATTTGGCCAACTGGTCGAATCGTGAAATATCCGGATTTGTTAGGCATTTGGAAGTAATAGTGACCCATTGTAGCACAGCGTGGGAATGTCAGGACAGGCATATTCTTTGTCAAGGTTATGGTCAACCATATCTGATCTCCACAATGGAGAATCCCTTTATTGTGAACCAAAGAAATTGCAACAACTTAATATCTGTCTGCTATCCAAGAAAATCTAACAGAGCCGTTGCAACATTATGCATCATCCTGCACCATCACCTAGAACTAGCAGCAGATGGACTATGGAATTACTATCCAAGGATTAGTACTTGGGGCACTGCCATTTATAATACTTGTAAGTGACCTAATGAGTAATATTGTAACTCTTATATCGATTAGGAGTATGTTTATTTTAAGTAAATGTGTATCTGCAATTTATGAAGTGCGCATTCTCTGTTGTTTGAAATCCTTCATGTATACCAAGAAAATTAGAGTTTTATAATGTACATAAGAAAAAGGAAAAGAATATGTTAAAATTTTCAATAATTATAATAAGAATATTTTTATGAAAGAAGTATGTTTGGTAAAAGCTTAGGGCACATGTATTTGTAACAGATAAACACTGTAGGGATGTCCCTCCGCAACGGAATTGTCATGGTGCGATGTAAAAGATTGGTTTGCCAGTCGTACTGAGCGGCTCCTTTCGAATGTGGATCTTGCTATTGTTTGGTATTCACGGAATAATGGGATGGCTCTAATTTGTTGAAAATCCGACGCCAAGAAGAGATTTTATAGAGTATTTGCACATTAAGAGCTGTGAGTACAGTTAGTCACCATTTAGCCTGCCACTAATCTTTGGTACTGCTTCACTGACTTCATACATTCAGTTACGTAATTTATACTGGCATGGACCAGTTAATTTGTGTATTGTTTCAATAATAATCACATAAAACGTCAATTCGTGTTCGAAACCATAACTTCAATTCTCATCAAGAACTTCTGCAGGGTCCTCACCTAAGTGGTACTAAAATTGAGTATCCTGATTTAAATGAACAACTATGGCATTCATGTATTTAAAAGTGATTTTTTTGTCTAAAGTAAAAGAAGTAGCAAAAGTTAAAGTAAGAGCAAAATTTGAATGCTTTGTTTACGGACTACTCCAACTGAAATTGTTAAGGTAGGAAGTTTAAGCACAAAAATTCAAAGATCAATCAATAGGAAAGTGAAAACCTTAATTATTTCAAAGCTAAAACCATAAAAGTGAAGTTGGCAATGTTTTTGCTAAAGTATCGTTAGTTTATTATAAAATATAGTTTTGTAGGATTACAGCGCAAGATTGTGTAAATATTATTGCCAAGAATGTCTGTTTCACAGGTGATTAAAGTACAAGTACATATAAATCTTAAATTAACCGATTTGTGGTAGTACTGTTAGAAGCGAAGTTCTGCACTTTTCAAGGATAGTGTAGTTATGGTACCGATCATGAATTTTCCTTTTGAAGTTAATTAAGCCCAGTGTTGTATTTTATTACCTTGCACAGTAATTTGAGTGAATGATTAGCTTTTAGAGATAGTTTTTAGTTTTGCAAAAATCAAAGAACCTTGGCTAGTGAAACTATACCAGTTTATGGGTCCCCATCATATTGTCCTCCTATTAGGAAAAAAATGAACCATTATTGTTACTAAGGAAAACTGCTATATGTACAGGAGATTAAACAGTGTATTTAAGATGTTATTCATCTTTATTTGTGTTATTCATATCAGTCAAGATAGAAGGCCCTCATGTCCAGAATTAGTTCTGCACTTCATGCAGTGATGTTCCAGTTTTCTGATCAAGTAATGCTATTGATTGTGGCCATCATTAGTATCAGCTCGGTGCAATTTTGCTCCCCTTAATTTACTGGTGTATATGTTACTGGTAACTGCTGCTACACACCATAAAGAGTGCACTGTGACAGTTTGTATCCTATTTGCTATTCAAAGGGAAATCTCAAAAAAAGTAACTTCAGTAACTGATATCCAATTTCCTCAAACATATATTTCCAAATCAATATGCCTAATTAGGCTGGCAACCGTACTTTTTTTCATTCACTTATAATTTTACCCCATGTGTTAACTCCCAAGGTTAAGGCCCATTTGGTTTTGCCATTAACCTCACAAAATTCGAAATTATAGGCCAGTACCTTTTTCCATACGACACACGCGTGGTCGAACTTTGAAATCCTCTCAGAGGTTAACATTAGCGTGTTTCACGGCACATTAGTGTTATAATATGTCATGTGAAACTGTACTTTATACAGATGAAACGACTTTTTTTAAGTTCTTGAAAAGTATATGAACAAATCAAAACTACAAAGAGAAAAGCACGTTAAGTTACCGAGCTCCAGCTTTGAAGCTAGTGAACTTTCTCAAAAACTAAACTAAACTCTGCAATCAGACCCTGAAGCCCATATGGTGTCTACCAGATACCATGTCATCTTCTGGTATGTGGTGGTATGCAGGTGTGGTAAGGAGGGGTATGGGGTCAGCACACTGTTCTCCTGGCTGTTGTCAGCTTTCAGACCTTTGACCTGCTACTTCTGATTCAAGTAGCTCTCAGCATCATGAGGCTGACTGCATCCCATCCCAGCACTCCCATAAAAGACTGGATCTCTGGTAGTACTGGTAAATTATCCAAGATCCTACGCTTGATAGTCAAACACACTGACCACTTGGGTGCAGAAGCAGACTAATGAATTTTTTATTAATTATGAAAAAAGAGCCAACATTATTTTTGTTTTTCCATTGTTGAGATTGATTTAACAATTGTTTTACTCCTTGGTATGTACACTGATTAGCCAGAACATTATGACCACCTGCCTAACAGCCGATATGTCCACATTTGGCACAGATAACAGCAATACATCGTGGCTTAGAAGCAATGAGGCCCCTTTGGAGGGAGTGGGTACCACATCTCCACACACAAGACACCTAATTCCTGCAAATTCTGGACAGGAGGGTGATGAGCTCTGATGCCACATTCAGTTACATCCCAGATGTGCTTGATCAGGTTCAGATCTGTCGAGTTGGGAGGTCAGCACATCAATTGAATCTCGCCACTATGTTCCTCGAACAACTCCATCACACTCCTGGCCTTGTGACATGGTGCATTATCTTGCTTCCGTCGACCCCATGGATCCCCAAGTCAACGTTCCCCCAAGAATAATGGAGCCGCCGCCAGCTTGTCTCCACACCACAGTACATGAGTCGAGGAGCTGTTACCCTGGAAGATGACGAACTCGTGCCCTACTATAGGCATGATGAAGGTGGTAACGAGATTCATCAGACCATGCAACTCTCTGCCACTGCGCCAACGTCCAGTGCCAATAATCATGTGTCCATTTCGGTCGTAGTTGTCGATGTCGTGGTGTTAACATTGAAATATGCATGGGTTGCCGGCTGTGGAAGCCCATCGTTAGGAGAGTTTGGTGCACTTTGTTCAGACACACTTGCACTCTGCCCATGATTAAAGTCTGTTGTTAGTTCCACCACAGTTCTCCACCTGTCTTGTTTTACCAGTCTGCCCAGCCTGGGGCGTCTGACATGTGTAATGAGGTGTGGCCACTCAATCCCACGATCTCAGGACATGTTTTCACCTTGGTTTCGCCACGTCTGGAAAACGCTCACTAACCGAAATGGTCGTGCCGAACCTCCAGGCCATCACAACCTGCCCTCGGTCAAACTCAGATAGATCGCTCGCTTTCCCCATTCTACACATGCACAGCACAGTCTCTGATACTATATGCACCTTGCGTGTGTCTGACGAGTAGCCATTACTCGTCTGGCGACACTACTATCGCCTGGGCGGACTTATATCGATAGTAGCTCGGTGGTCATAATGTTCTGGCTGATCAGTGTATGTGCATTACATAAAACGATAATAACTATCAAAGGCTACATCTGAGCATAATATTGTGACGGATTTTCATCGTTCCGGCCGTTTGAATACGGGTGCCCGTCCACCCGACAGTGATCTTTGGCGACGCTGGCTTGCAACTCACCTCTACGTTTTGGCGAAGCGCCCTATATGAGAAGCTTGGAGTGCTTGGGGCAAGCAAATAACAGCAGCTGGCTTTGGGAATTACTTATCGTAACATCTCCTGTTTCTGAGTTGCCGATGTGGTGTACGGTAGTACAGCATAGTAGCATGGAGTGTTAAAGTTTCTCTTCCGGGAATACGGCGTTGGCCGACAATAGTGAAATGCGGATACCACCTTGTGCTTTGAACTACCCGTCTAAATGACTTGTTTTATTATGCTTGTTGTAGTGTTAATGCAAAAGCGGATACTGCATGTTGAAAGAAGATTGTTTTTTAATGTGATTAATACTGTTTGTCGGTGAGCGTTCTTAACGTCGTTGTAGCAGTCGGTCGGATTTGTCCAGGCACACCTTCTAAGGTGATGTTGGGTGATGCATACAGGTGCATTTACTGAACTGTGATCCGTTACTGAAGGCTTTACTTTCACTGTGTCTCCGAGTGTTCACTTTTGATGTAGAATCGGGATCGGTAGTGCAAGGTAGTCTTATTGTATTACCGACAGTCAACATTGAGAACTGCGTAAACTACTGGACAGTCGACACTACAGAATAAATACTGCTGCGTGCTGCGGGTTTTCTGCAGCACCGATCAGCGTGGAACAAGGTTATGGTTCAAATGGCTCTGAGAACTATGGGACTTAACTTCTGAGGTCATCAGTCCCCTAGAACTTAGAACTACTTAAACCTAACTAACCTAAGGACATCACACACATCCATGCCCGAAGCAGGATTCAAACCTGCGACCATAGTGGTCGCGCGGCGCCAGACTGTAGTGCCTAGAACCGCTCGGCCACCCCGGCCGGCTGGAACAAGGTTAGTGTGTTTGAATCTGATGCGAAGTGGTATCACTAAGTGTGGCCCTTTTAGCTGTTCCGTCGTTGTCGTGTCACTTGGTGCTACTGTTCTGGTTTGCCGAAGCTATGAAAAATTATGGTTTGTCCATTTTTTCCATTTTTCTCACTGCAGTAAGGGTCGGCAGTGTTGCTTCACATCTTTATCTGGGCATGTGGTCATGCTTGTGGCCCCACGTAGGTCCCTAGGCGTTAAGGCGCAGTATGCCACCGTGTTGTTTCACTACTGGTCAGTGTGAGTTTAGAATCGCCGGCCACCTCTTAAAAGTGGTGCACCACGGTAATCTAAGTTATTGTGTTTACCTTTTTGGTTCAAGACAATTTAAATCAGAAATAAGGCTGTTAAGCAAGAACACCTCACAAGGGAAACTCCCCATCGAACCCCCCAGTGGTAAGAGGGCCCAGTGGAATTCCCCTCAAAAACTGAAAACAGATCAGGCAAGAAAACAGGAAGAAGGTGTACTGAACTGGGAAAAAAGCAAAAGAGAAAACGTAAACGGTCCAAGCTTAGCAAATGCAACGTTGGGCGAAGTAGAACTGATTGTGTCGTGGCTAAGAGGTCACGCTGTTGGACAGCAAAGCGGACGAGCCGTATTCAGAGCCTCCTCGAGCGTTTTTCATTATTTTTCTCCTGTTTGCTGAATTCAAATTTCTGTCTGTGTCTTGGTATAACGTCCGTTTGCAACAGCGAAGTGTAAGGAATGGACCTATAATAAAAGTTGATTCCGCACAACTACTCTACGAGTATTAGCAGCCAAAAGGAAGTGGCTTTCGAATGGAGACGGCAATCGTTTGATGACAAGGCGACAAATCACCAGAAAACACGTCTGGTGTGTAATACACGGTGTTAGTGACAGTATGTGTGTCATATGATAGGACCTAATTTGTACTCCTGGTGAGTGAGTGTGATATGCCTCCTTGCCCAGTTTAGGTTTTTGTATGAATGTGAATGTGATCACTCCCAAGGAAATGGTGAATACATAATAGTTTCTCACATAAGCTGTAACAAATGAACACAACAGTTTCAAACTCACACAGTTTCTCTGTGCTCTGTCAAAACATTTGTTTTTAACGTTTTTGAAGTTGCGTTTTGGAAAGTTTTGACTCTGAAATTCCTTTGTTGTAACATGGTTCAGATCCGTTTATTTGCTGTTTTCATTTCCGTGAGACATCTATGTGCTACCTCACCTGCTCTCACTATTCATCACATTTACTTGCGACAGTAATGTATTCTTACCACATGACTTATATTCATAACTAATGTATAGTATGACAACTGCCAAGACCATAGAAAACAAACATTTCAATGACGGACGGACAGTTCATAAAACTGTGAAAAAAAAAATGGCACGAGTGGGTTTAAGAACCCGGCTCGCCCAATTTGCAGTCCAACACCGTCACCACTTAGTCACTATGCTGTAAGTTCTAGTCATTGCTCAGTGTTGCACTTGCTAAAGCTTGGACCGCTCAATGTTTCTATTTTGCTTATTTTCACAATTCAGTACACCTTCTTCCCGTTTTCATGCTTGATCTGTGTTCAGGTTTCGACAGGCTATCCAGTGGGCCATTATACCACTAAATCTGAAGGGGTTGCGAGAGGGAGTTTCCCTTGTAAGGAGTTCTTCCGTAACAGCCTTACTTCTGATTTAATTTATCTTAAACCAAAAAAGTAAACACAATAACTTAAACTATTATGGTGCACCACTTTTACGAGGTGGCCCTTTGAGGCACCAGCGATTCTAAACTTATGCTGTCCAGCAGTGAAACAGCACGGTGGCATACTGGTAAGGTTCCCTTTTGTATAACTTTATCTTAAGCCGCGCTCAGCCGTCAAACGCCTCTGTGCGATTTGTTCGGGTTGTGGTGTTTGGGCAGTTACGAGTTAAAGCGCAATGTTGCATGATAAGACTGTGCATTGGACATTACTAATTGCATTGCACATTCGTGGATCCTAGTGGTTGATGTCCAGTCCGAATGTATGTCCGTTCTACTTGGTTTACTTGCATTGTGAGTGAATCTTGTCCTCGGGGTCCAAAGTAATTAAACTCAAATTTTATTGATGAACTGTTTTATTAAAAATTAATGTTTCATCGAGTAAAACTTTTATTAGTGAATGGATGTACTTTAAAGACAGTAATTTCAATCAGTCTGTTAGGATAGATGCTTTAATTTTTTATCTAAGTTATTGAGAGCTTAAAGAAAATGAAATTGCTTTTGTTATTTGAATTCATATTTAATTATCCACAGTACCTTCATAGTCTGTTCGATTAACTACTGTTCATTGTGGTTAAAGGTTCCTGGGAACTTCGTAAGGGGGCCGTTGCCTTATACCTGTCTTAGCTGCAGGTTGAGATCGGTGCTTATGACTGGAGAAACCGTTGTGCCCAGCATGTCCCCCTGATCTGTTGGTTCTGCGACCTCGAGGCCGGCAGCCCTGTAGCCAACCAAGAGTATGAGCTTCATCCAAGGGATATTTTTGTTAATAAATGGTATTCAGCTCGGTCTCGTCGGTTAATTACCCCAGCCTTCCACTCCCAACCGCGAAAAATCTTGCACACTATCTCGACAGTTCATTAAGCGACTCAGTTGCTACGGTATGAGATAGGCCGCCCGCACACGGAGCGACTGAAAGCGAACGCAACAGGCAGGCATTCTACATTGGCAATTTGTTGCCGACTAGCTGGCAACGTAGTTCTGCACATGGGGCAACTCGGAAATGAGAAACTGCAGTTGTCGTGTGCAAATGTGGAGGAGAGGGAATATTGTTTGTCGCACCCAAGCATCTCTTGGTTACACTCGGCGTGTCGAGCACACAGTTAAGCTCAGACGAAGATGTGGTTCTCTATTATTACACACGAATAATAAAACAAAGAAAATTCTAGATCCATCGGTACAGCCAAAGAAATATAAACAGCAAGGCTGTATATAGCAGCCAAGGAGTTGAATCAGACAGTTTCAGAATTCATAGCTAGTTATAAAACGACTAACAGTGCTACAGTGATTTGGCACAGTTGACTTCTTCTGCCATAACAGATTGTTGCTTTTATTTTGAAAACCCAAACGAGTTGAGGTTTATATACACGGAAATGTAGTAGCAGTCTGTGCTCTTTAAGTCATTTGTATGTGAACACCATTGTATTTACATGTATCGGAGATTTGTGGCTTTTCACTGTTCGTTTCCACTTGACAATGTAATTTTACTGAACGAAAAAGGCTGGTAATCAAACAAAAGAACACTATCGGTAAGATTTACAATATTGTTGTACATATTGTTTCGTTGACATACCAGTAATTTTAATTTAAACAATAGATGTACTGTGTATTATACATGTCATATTAAGTTCTTTTTCCTCTTCACACCCCAGTATTTCTATTAAATCTCTTCTGCAGCTACCTGGAAGCTTGTAGCTGTATGAAATGGGTTGGAATTTACAAATTCTTCTAGAATGCTGTAATTCAGTCATGCCCACAATGAAAGACAATAGCACAGTCTAAATATATACATTATCTATCACCCCATGTAGAAGGATTTTAGATATAAAACTGATTTGGTAAACTTAGAATTTTTTGAAACATCGATTAATGAAACTTACTGTAATTCAGAAGTGATATTAAGTATGTGTGAGAAAATTGAAACATCGATTAATGAAACTTACTGTAATTCAGAAGTGATATTAAGTATGTGTGAGAAAACCTATGAAAAGTGCATAAAACACTAGTTCAAAATGACATGTCGTATCATCAGAAGAAAAATATTTAGACATGTTTGCTTTGTTTGGTGTATTTTTTATAGATTTGCTATTTTAGTGATTGAAAGGAAACCAGGTTATAAAAACTGTTGTAGTGGGCTTAACGTATTGATTGCCCAAATTAAGTGAGTGACCCTTTTTCTAAATTTTACATTGATCTATAGAAGCAAGTGGTGAGAATGTGGACATATTAAAGGCAAAGCATCTCAGACCTTCAGATCTATTTTGTTTTTGTACTTAAGAGGAACACACATTGTGCCAGTTCCAGCTGCAGAGCTTGGCTTTGGGATTTAATAATACTCATATAAGTAAGATAGGTAGTAGAGCAAAGTTTTTTGAGTGGATTGCAGTATAGTTCTACTTACAAATTTTTGCTGTCAGACTAATACTCTGTTTGTTAACCTATGAAATTTTTGCAATAGATGAACTTCATATTAGCAATAGACTTTAACATTGTGTAGAGTTTTGGATTCTGAGGGTGAGATTTGGACTCACAGTCACATTCACAACTGGGGAACAAAAACTAAACTTCAGTTTTTAGTGGTATCCAGAATTTTGCACGTCATAATGTCTTCTTGGTTCATGTTAAAGTAACTTGGAAGCCATGGTATTTCACTACATGAGCACTGAAGCATGTAACTTGTAGGATACCATACATTAAGCTCTTCTCCACAATTATTTCAAAAAATTTATGCATTGATAACAAAATCTATGTTTGTGAGGTATTTTAGAATCAGTATGGGTAATTGTAACTTGATATAAACCAACCCATCTACTACTTAAGGACTTGCAACCGAGTGTTATTAATAAAATTTATGTGGCCACATTGTTTGCAATTATACAATTAATTAAAAATTTGCATAATTCAGTGAAGCTATACACACTTTGTCATCTGCACTTTCAAATTGAGGCCATCATTTACATAATAGTTCCCATAAGCCACTCACATTAACTTGCAGACTACACAGATTTATTGGCAAGAATAGGGTTGAGAGTAACGGTATATAGTCTGACCTTATGACATCAGTGATGAGTACTGCTGTTCAGAAGAGAATCACACATGATAGCCCAGCAGGATGCAAGATGGCTTTACAATCTACTGGCAAAGAGCTGCTCTCTTCATTTCTTGAGACAGGGAGGACACCTGCCGACTCCTCGATTTTTTAAGGTCCAAGTAACTCACGAAGTTGTTTCAACACTCAGCCAATCAGTCTCAGAAGCAGAAAGCAGGCATTCTCATTGGCCATCCACCTCTTCCGCTAAGACACTGACGATTTTGGCATTTAGTACTCGAAAATACCAACTGCCAATCCTGCTACAAGCACACCTCTGTAAACTGCTGTTTCCTGCCAGGATTTTCATGAGAGTATTTCCGATCTACATGATTCTGGAAGTTACATGACGACATGGGAAAGTTTCTAACTCTGAAGTTAGCCTATTAGCCCTTGATCACAACATTTAACATGTGTTGTGTATCACTCTCACACTATATTTGATGCAGTTATGAGAAAGTAGCCCATCATCAGTAGGTGTTGGCCAAGCCAAATTACCAGCTCATTGTACACACAGGAACTCGTTCCGAAATTAGCTATAGCATTGCTAAATAAGACTAACTCGCCACTGTGCAGCCATCTATCAGATTGTACATACATGGAAATAAAGTACTTGCCACAATTAAAATTAGAATCAGCTGAAATTTCCTCCAAAACCTTAACCCAACAGACTTGGGAATTATCTAAAACCCTATTTTTCGGTGACAGATGAAAATATTCCTTTGCGAGGTTGACAGAAATTTGGAGCTGAAAAATATCCATCTAGCTAATTTGGTGATTTTTATAGAGGCCCCATATACACACATCGACCACTATTAATCACAGATAGATGCTTGGAATTCATTTCTATATTGTATGTAGTATACACTGTAATATTATGGCCTTATTAAGTAGATTGTGAAAAATGTGAAGAGATGAGACACTTGAAAATGTATTATTTGCAAACATTTAGGCCGGCCGAAGTGGCCGTGCGGTTAAAGGCGCTGCAGTCTGGAACCGCAAGACCGCTACGGTCGCAGGTTCGAATCCTGCCTCGGGCATGGATGTTTGTGATGTCCTTAGGTTAGTTAGGTTTAACTAGTTCTAAGTTCTAGGGGACTAATGACCTCAGCAGTTGAGTCCCATAGTGCTCAGAGCCATTTGAACCATTTTTTTGCAAACATTTATTGTCACATTCAGTCACAATGTTCAGTTATTCTAATCACATCATTATACAAGTGGCTAAAACGTAAACTGCTTGAAATAGCTGCCAGCTTAGTTTTTGATAAGGAGCACATGTGGAACAGAAATATACTAAACTACATTACTAGTGGTACCGAGTAAGATGAAGTCAATAACTCTAGCGTTTTATGCTGTGACAAAATCGATTTTATTTATTTTTGTCATTATATGTACGAATCTAACATCATTGCATGGCTTTTACCTGATAATGGAAGAATGATCTTTCAAAAATTTTTATATCTGTAATAAAGTGTTTATAATTATCGAAGATTTTGTTTGAAGTGGACAAATAATTTTCAAAAACTTGATGCAGTCATGACCTCTCATCCATTAAAATGGATAATTTGCAATAATTCATAGGAAACATCATTAATAAAGCAGAAGGAAGATGGAAAATCAATGCATTGAAATCGAACTCTACTGCACTACTGCTGCAGCTATCAAAACTTTGGTAATAAATTTACAAAAAGAGAAAATATTCCAAACATACACATAAAGCAAGAAGGAATCTAAAATCACAGTACTTTTTTAAGAAACATTATATCTACACTGAACCAAAAAGAAATTGAAAATGTAGAGAGTACTGCTCAACCTCAACATATTGACTGAAATATATGGAACTAGTAAAGATACATGGTCAAACCATGTACAGTAAAAGAATCCAAAACATTCACGAAACTTAATAATAACTGAAACAAATTCAGACAGCATTTCAGATTCTGGAATACTACTGATTCTATGGACAAATATGTTGTTGATGCTAATAAGTAAATGCATGAGTTACAGCAGTGTAAGTAAAAATAAAAAACGAATTAAAGCTCCCTCAAAGCAATATAAATTATTGGCTCAAATGTAAAACACTCTGGTGTGCAGAATGTAAGGTATGAAAGTAACTTTCGCAAAACTTCTTAAATAACAGAATCCAGAATGTTGTCCTCGATGGCGAAACTTCGTCAGAGGCAGTGATATCGTCAGGAGTGTCGCAGGGAAGTGTAATAGATCCGCCGCTATTTCCTGTATACATAAATGATCTGGTGGACAAGTAATCAGGAGTCTGAGACTGTTTGCTGATGATGCTGTGGTCTATGGGCAGGTGTCATCGTTGGGTGACTGTAGGATGATGCCTTAGACAAAATTTCTAGTTTGTGTGATGAATGGCAGCTAGCTCTAAATGTAGAAAAATGAAACTTAATGCAGACGAGTCGGAAAATAAGCCCACAATACTCGAATACAGTATTAATAGTGGGCTGTTTGACACAGTTATATCGATTAAATATCTAGATGTAACATTGCAAAGCAGTATGAAATGGAATGAGCATGTAGGGATTGCAGTAGGAAAGGTAAATGGTCGACTTCGGTTTACTGGGAGAATTTTAGGAGAAGTGTGGTTCATCTGTAAAGGAGACTGCATATAGAAACTTGGGTGGACCATTGTTGAGTACTGTTTGAGTGTTTGGAATACACACCAGGTTAGATCAAAGAAAGAAATCGAAGCAGTTCAGAGATGGGCTACTAAATTTGGTACCAGTAGGTTATAAAAAGATGCAAGTATTTCAGAGATGCACTATTGAGAAAATTTAAGAGAACCAGCATTTGAGGCTGACTGCAGAGCAATTCTACTGCCACGAAAGTATATTTTGAGTAAGAACCATGATGCTAAGATCAGAGAGATTAGGGCTCATACAGAGGCATGCAAACAGGCGTTTTTCCCTCGCTCTATTTGCAAGTGAATCAGAAAAGGAAGTGCATGGTCCATCCGCAACACACCACACGGTGGCTTACCGAGTATGTATGTAGATGTGTCATTTCCAAGTAGCATAGCATAATGGAACTTGGGACATACTTAGAAAGAACTGCTACAATACAGTACAGGAGGTAAATGGATGAAACACCCAATGACACAAACAGAAATGACGCTTTCGTTCAAAGATAGTAATTGCACTCAAGACACCATGATTTATAATTATCCTATGGACATTACAAAAGGCAGGACATGGTTCTTAATAGGGAGTGTGATCACCATGGACAGCAGTGCATGCTGTGCAATGTGCTCCACTGTTGGCTACAAGGTTGGTAAGGAGTTCTTGTAGTAGGTCGTTCCACTTCTCCATCAGCACACTGGACCACTGGTGGATGGTCGCTGTTACATGTGAATGTGCTGCAATACATCTCCACAGCACATCCTACACATGCTCGATGTTATGTAAGTTGGCGGTATGGGCTGGTCAGTTCATTCGCTGAATGTTCTCTGTTCCAAGAGCTCCTCTATCTACGCTGTTCGATGTGGTAGCTAACAGTCATCCATAAAAATGAAGTCAGGACCGAAAGCACCCCTGAAAAGACGCAGAAGGGGATCGAGGATGGTGTTACAATAACGTTGACCGGTGAGTGTTCACCGTTCAAGGATTTGGAGCTTCGTATGTTCATGCAATATTATGCTTCCCCACATCATAATGCCTGGACTACCAAAGCGATCATGTTTGACAATGTTCCTGGGTGTGTTACATGTTCCAACCTCTCGTCATATGAGGGTACATCCAGAATCACTACTCAGATTGAATCTGCTCTCATATGAGAAGAGCATGCATCCCCACTCCTCGTTGGTCCAGTCTCTATGCACAGTCCTGTCTCTATGCACTTAGCACCAACATAAACGTTACTACCAACGTACGGGTGTCAATGAAGCACAGCGCACTGGTCGTTGGGCAAAGAGATCACCTCCATGCAGTCATCTTGCTATTCTGGAGTGTGAGATCACTTGTCTTGCAGTCCTGTTAAATGTGTTTGCAGCTGCACGTGCTGTTTGGCATAGGTTCGTTCTTGCCTGCTACAGAAAGTAGCGGTCATCTGTTGCTATGGCCGCTTGTCTTCCACCACCTCCTCTCCTTTGGGCAATAGTGGCTATGGTTTGGACCACTCCCTATGTATGTGAAACAATGCTGTCAGTGATACCAGGGGTCTGTGCTACACTCTTCTCTCTGTGAAGTGATCCAAATGTTGCCTCTGGGCCATGATGTAATAAAGAACATCACCACAGTGTACTGTAAGTGCTCACTGATTGACATATACAGTCTTTTCCCAGTCCTTCAACTGCCTCATGTTGTAGGGCCAGCCTCATGCAGATCTCACGTCATGTGAAGTCAAATTTCTGGGTACGAAAGTAAATCGCTAGAAATAATATTTTTGAGATCATCTTGTGTACCGTAATTTGTTACCATCGCCCACAAAATCATTATGGAAAACATGTCGAAAAATTCCACCCCTGATTTTGTCAAGATAACACAGTATCTACCCTTTTGTTCAAGTAGATTACATAAACATTGCAGATACCACAACACATGTGAAGAAAAGAGTGAACATATAACAGTAAAAAAATTAAAATAAAACCACACCCATTAGTGAATATCATTCTCCAAGCTCCACATAGCTATGAAGACATTGTGGGGAGAATTAAATGTTAGGCAGGTAATATTAAGGGGATCGTAGTAATCTTCGGAAGTGACCAACGGTCACAATGAAACCACGTGTAGCAATAAGTTGAAATACTTCCGAGTGCTTAAGTTAAGCTGAATTAATAGCGTGTGTACTATAAGTTGGAAATATTTAACAAATGGCGTGTGCAGGACTTGAAATTAGAGACGAGTACTTCCACGTGGTGAGTTCTGGGTGAGTCGCAATCTGTGTATGAGACAAAGGATAAAGCGAAGTACTCGTCCATGGCATCAGTTGAGGACTCGCGTGTGTGATGAATATGTTCTTAATATCACTTTGCGTGTTATGTTTCCGTGTGACACTTGATTCAAACTATAATACTCTGAGAGAGAAGCAAGGTGAGTCAACCGTCTATCCAGCAACGCCACTTGGCTTGCATTCCACAGGAAGATGTGCATATATCCTCCAAAGTTACGAAGTGGGGCAGTGTCGTGTGAAACTGGGTTAAATACTAATTGAAGTGGGAAAGCTGAAAATAATGTGATTATAACGTTGTGACTATTCTTTGTATTGTATGTTGCCAGTGTGATGTATTTCATGAAATTTAAGTATGTGTAGTTCGCATGGGAGAGTAACAAGATAGTTTCAGAGGCAGTGGGTTCTGCATGTTCCTTTTTGTACCACTTGGTCTGGAGGAAATTTTCGTGATGATGGGTGTGAGAGTCGAAGTGTGAGATATAGCAGAAAGATCCGCCATCCTATCCAGAAAGTGCACTGTAGCGTTAAATAATTACGAGACCATAAGATTGAGAATCACCTATGTAAAGCCATGCCCACTGGGCGGAATTTCTCATGTGTTACTGTTGTAGGTTATAGAATTTGTGTGTTTAGGTTATAGAATTTATCGGAATAAATAAGATAGTGATAAGAAAAAGATTGGTGGCCTTTTCATTCGAATAGTATGTTGTCATGATACCCAGAATTTATAGTGTGTGCATCATTCATATTCAGTGCGATGGCCACGTGTTGAACAAAACCGTTGGGTAAGAAAGAAAATGTGGTATT
This sequence comes from Schistocerca americana, assembly GCF_021461395.2. Classification (NCBI taxonomy): domain Eukaryota; kingdom Metazoa; phylum Arthropoda; class Insecta; order Orthoptera; family Acrididae; genus Schistocerca; species Schistocerca americana. The sequence goes on from NC_060130.1 coordinate 767,355,465, forward strand.
GCCAGTGCGTAGTGAATGGTCAGAGTTGTGTAAATTATTAATAGTCAGATGCGCGTTATCCGTTTCCGTTGCGTAATATGCAAACAGGAGAATAATTTGTAACTTAATTGTGAGTACTAGAGCTCATGTTACTTGATAAATAAGAATGAATCCACTCGCTTGGCAGACCACTCATCTTGCAGGCCTGACTGCTTAATGCCACAGTATGAGCAAGGCATGTGGGTGCCTCTCAATGGACACAAGTAGAGCATCAAATTCATACCCATGATGTTCCTGATTCACAAGCACCTCCACTGAAAATTAAAATAACTCAGATTTCCATCTATGGGATGTTCATTTGAATACATCTCATTACTACTCTTATTAGATATCTTCCACTTTCCTATCATCACTGTATAGTAGGTGCACATTTGATTCAGTTGGTGATATCACTGATGGGGGTTCAAGGGGGCATAGCATCTGATCTGGTGGAAACCAGAGAGTCCATTAGATAGGATTTGAATATTCTTGCTTGATTTTCTTCAACCAACAGCCACTAAAATATTCCTCCAGTTTTCTCTTTGATTCACAACCATTTGCACCCATGATCTCTAACCCATTAATAGCCTATGTCACTGTTGAGCCAAATTACAAAATTCAGCCAAATCATTCCCATGCCCACTAGAGTCTTTGCTGGTGGCCTCTTTCAGTATCCTCTCACAAGTGGAATTACATCGAATTCTGGGGTATATTTTGTTTTTCATTATCATCTCCATTCCCGAAAAAATCGAGCGTGTTTTATCAAGTTCCTCTATTTCCTATTCCCACTTTACTTAACCTGTTGAATGTTTGCATCAACACGTTCCACACTTGACAAATGCGTAGCAGTTTTCTTCTACACCTACATCTACAACTACATCTATACGCCACAAGCCACTTCACAGTGTGTGGCGGAGGGTACCTTGAGTACCCCTATCGGTTCTCCCTTCTATTCCAGTCTCGTATTATTCATGGAAAGAAAGATTGCCGGTATGCCTCAGTGTGGGCTCTAATCTCTCTGATTTTATCCTCATGGTCTCTTCGCGAGATGTATGTAGGAGGGAGCAATATACTGCTTAGCTCCTCGGTGAAGGTATGTTCTCTAAACTACTACAAAAGCCCGTACCGAGATACTAAGCGTCTCTCTTTGCAGAGTCTTCCACTGGAGTTTATCTATCATCTCCGTAACGCTTTCACGATCACCAAATGATCTTGTAACGAAGCTCGCTGCTCTCCATTGGATCTTCCCCTCAAGAGTGTTCGATTCATCTTCTGATTCAGGTGAATCTCTCCCTTCTCCTACTTAAAAATGCTTAATTTTGTATGCATGAGGTAAGATTATTTCCAATGTTCTAATGCTATAACTAGACAAGAGTCGGCTTATACAAATGCCTAGTTTTCAAATAAAAATCTGGACTTCTAGACCATCGCACCTTGTACTAATGCAGCCTCTTTAAGATATAATGGAATGCAAATGTCCATGATGTTCACTGGTGGTTATAAAACTCCATTATACATCATATCAGCATGACAACCATTTGTAGCTTACCATCTTATATACATTCACTCATGACAAAATCTAAATACCTCATATTTTATGAAAAATCAAATGATAAGGAGCACTCTCAATTTCTACCACACACAGTTTGGAATTGTTGGATGTTCAGTAGCAAAACGGTTGTTAATCTGGCTGTAAGAAGATGAATTCCTAGTTCAGCTTTCCATAGATGACGTATATACTTCAGTGTGGCCGAGCGGTTCTAGGCACTTCAGTCTGGAAACGCGCGACCGCAGGTTCGAATCCTGCCTCGGGGATGGATGTGTGTGATGTCCTTAGTTTAGTCAGGTTTAAGTAGTTCTAAGTTCTAGGGGACTGATGACCTCAGATGTTAAGTCTCATAGTGCTCAGAGCCATTTGAACCATATATACTTAAAAATAATATTTTGTTTTTAGAGGGGTTCTAACTGCTTTGCCACCACAGTTGCTCGACCACACTTTATGCTTCCCTTCACTGCCAGAAGTCACATGGATTAAAATCAGGTGATTGGAACGGCCAGGCTGTAGGGAAATGGCGGCTGATAATTCTAGCATTTCCGAAATGGCGCTTCAGCAGCTGCTTAACTTTATTTTCAATGTGCAGAGGTGCGCTATCTTGCATAAAAATGATCCCACACACCACGCTGTTGGAGAGCTGGAATGATGTGGTTGCACAAAAGACACCCATAGCGCTTACCAGTGATGGTATAGGTAACAGGACTGGAAGCACCTGTCTCTTCGAAAAACATGTGGCCCTATGATAAATGATGCCCCCGCACCACTCAGTGACTTTCTTAGGATGAAGTGGTACTGGTTTACTTGAGTGTGGATTTTCCGTTGCCCATATTCGATAATTCTGTGTACTGACATATCCTGTCAGATGGAAGTGGGTTTTGTCTGTCCACAAAATCTTCCGCAGCCAATCATTGTCCACTTCCATGCAAAGGTCTCTCTTGCTGGCAGGTCAACAGAAAGCAACTCATGCACATGGGTAATTTTGAATGGATAGCAAAAAGGGATGTTTCATAGGATTTTATGCACCATGCTCATGGGTATGTCTAATGTTCGGGCAGTTCTGCATGCACTACATACATGTTTGCACACCACCACTCGTCTCTTCCAGCATTGCTGTGACCACTGCTTTCACTGACATCGAATCAATTCGTTTCCTCCCTTTACCAGGTTGCACACTGTCTTTTCGAATTTCCGAATCATTTTCTCCAGACCCACGGCATTCATCAGACAAACGCCTTTTTCCAAGACCTTCAGTGTTTGGAACTCCTGCAGAGTGACGTGTGCACAGTCATCATTCTTGTAATACAGCTTTACGAGCAGAGCGCGATCCTGCATTGAGGCAGTTATGGCGAATTACGCAGACGCAAAAGGAGGAAAAGCTGTGTTCCTGGCGTGTTTATACCAACTTCAGTGGGTCGTGCGCATGACAGGTGTTTTCATTTACGTATTCTGACACATACAGCGATATCTATTGATCAATTTTCACACTATTTTTTTCTTATGCCATACGATTTCCCCCTTCTCTGATAATATTCCTTTGCAATTTGATCTTATTCTGACCAGTGGTGTTATTTCTACAGCGTTTTGAAAATTTAACTTCTCCTTGACAACTCCTTCTATTCTATAGAAGAATTTCTGTAACTTTAATGTTTAAATGATAGTGTGTAGGATATATATATACACTCCTGGAAATGGAAAAAAGAACACATTGACACCGGTGTGTCAGACCCACCATACTTGCTCCGGACACTGCGAGAGGGCTGTACAAGCAATGATCACACGCACGGCACAGCGGACACACCAGGAACCGCGGTGTTGGCCGTCGAATGGCGCTAGCTGCGCAGCATTTGTGCACCGCCGTCGTCAGTGTCAGCCAGTTTGCCGTGGCATACGGAGCTCCATCGCAGTCTTTAACACTGGTAGCATGCCGCGACAGCGTGGACGTGAACCGTATGTGCAGTTGACGGACTTTGAGCGAGGGCGTATAGTGGGCATGCGGGAGGCCGGGTGGACGTACCGCCGAATTGCTCAACACGTGGGGCGTGAGGTCTCCACAGTACATCGATGTTGTCGCCAGTGGTCGGCGGAAGGTGCACGTGCCCGTCGACCTGGGACCGGACCGCAGCGACGCACGAATGCACGCCAAGACCGTAGGATCCTACGCAGTGCCGTAGGGGACCGCACCGCCACTTCCCAGCAAATTAGGGACACTGTTGCTCCTGGGGTATCGGCGAGGACCATTCGCAACCGTCTCCATGAAGCTGGGCTACGGTCCCGCACACCGTTAGGCCGTCTTCCGCTCACGCCCCAACATCGTGTAGCCCGCCTCCAGTGGTGTCGCGACAGGCGTGAATGGAGGGACGAATGGAGACGTGTCGTCTTCAGCGATGAGAGTCGCTTCTGCCTTGGTGCCAATGATGGAAATGAAATGAGCGTTTGGCGTCATTGGCCGGGAGGCCCCTCGCGGGGCAGGTCCGGCCGCCATATCGCAGGTCTTATTACATTCGGCGCCACATTGGGCGACCTGCACGCCGGATGGGGATGAAATGATGATGAACACAACACAACACCCAGTCCCTGAGCGGAGAAAATCTCCGACCCAGCCGGGAATCGAACCCGGGCCCAGAGGACGGCAATCCGTCACGCTGACCACTCAGCTACTGGGGCGGACAATGATGGTCGTATGCGTGTTTGGCGCCGTGCAGGTGAGCGCCACAATCAGGACTGCATACGACCGAGGCACACAGGGCCAACACCCGGCATCATGGCGTGGGGAGCGATCTCCTACACTGGCCGTACACCACTGGTGATCGTCGAGGGGACACTGAATAGTGCACGGTACATCCAAACCGTCATCGAACCCATCGTTCTACCATTCCTAGACCGGCAAGGGAACTTGCTGTTCCAACAGGACAATGCACGTCCGCATGTATCCCGTGCCACCCAACGTTCTCGAGAAGGTGTAAGTCAACTACCCTGGCCAGCAAGATCTCCGGATCTGTCCCCCATTGAGCATGTTTGGGACTGGATGAAGCGTCGTCTCACGCGGTCTGCATGTCCAGCACGAACGCTGGTCCAACTGAGGCGCCAGGTGGAAATGGCATGGCAAGACGTTCCACAGGACTACATCCAGCATCTCTACGATCGTCTCCATGGGAGAATAGCAGCCTGCATTGCTGCGAAAGGTGGATATACACTGTACTAGTGCCGACATTGTGCATGCTCTGTTGCCTGTGTCTATGTGCCTGTGGTTCTGTCAGTGTGATCATGTGATGTATCTGACCCCAGGAATGTGTCAATAAAGTTTCCCCTTCCTGGGACAATGAATTCACGGTGTTCTTATTTCAATTTCCAGGAGTGTATATATCTTTGTGTGTGTGTGTGTGTGTGTGTGTGTGTGTATGTGTGTGTTTATCAGATAACATAGGGCTTATTCCAGAATGAGATTTTCACTCTGCAGTGGAGTGTGCGCTGATATGAAACTTCCTGGCAGATTAAAACTGTGTGCCGAATCAAGACTGGAACTCAGAACCCTTTCCAATAGCCTGCAAATGTTCTACCAACTTAGCTATCCAAGCACAAACCAGACACGCCCTCACAGCTTCGATTCTGCCAGTATCTCGTCACCTCCCTTCCAAACGTAACAGAAGCTCTTCTGCCAACCTTGCAGAACTAGCACTGCTGGAAGAAAGGATATTGCGATGACATGGCTTAGCCACAGCCTGGAAACATCCCCCAGGGTCGTGATTCATGCTTGGGTAGCTCAGTTGGTAGATGACTTGCCCGTGAAAGGTAAAGGTCCCAAGTTTGAGTCTCGGTCCGGCACACAGTTTTAATCCACCAGGAAGTTTCATAGGACTTATTATATGGGAACAGATCTTTAGTACCCAATTCTAAAGACGATCAAAAGCAGATGAGCTTTTATTGTTGAGGGTATGAATAATTCTCTTAATTTCAGTGGGAGAAGTTGGTAATACATTCATTTCATTGAATACTATAAAAGTTGGTTTCTCAACATACTGCTGTTTTTTTTTCTCTTGAGCTGTTTGTTCCTATATATTTACGAAATGATTGTTAAATATATCTGCTACCTGTGACTCATCATTTATAGCCTTTCCATTCAGTACAATAGTGATAAAAATACTGAAAGACGACTTTAAGAGTCATGCATAGTTAAACGGCTGTAAATGTTGAAAAACATATCTTCATTACATTAAAAAACTGTATAAGAAATCATTGTTATAAACTTAACTGTTAATTAGGGCTTCCCACAGTTAGACAAGAATAATGGAGGCGATCAGGTTAGGCCCTGTTGAGATAAGTGATTTGTGTGAAGTGCTTCAGGGAAATGATAGAAAATCAAAACTGGTCTAGCTAGAAGGGGTCTTGTAACTTCTTCTCTCGACTTTGACTCTTATGCCTTAATCATGGTTCAGTAAATGTTGATAACAGAAGTAACAAAACGGGATGTACATTTGGCCCAATGACAACATGTGGCTTGCCATCCATTAGCATGAATGTCAGGTAGAAGGCGACCATGCATTGTTACGACATCAAAGTCATCTGTAATGCCACATTATTTTATTCATGGAGATAAAAGGTCTGTCACCCAGTCCCACTCCTTACATCACCACCGATATGGCACATTATTCAAACTTAGTTACTCACCACTCTTTATTGAATGTATTTTTGCACCCTAATGTTGCTATAAAGAACTTTATTCTATGAGGTTTTTTTTTCGTAGTAGTAATCTCCTTAAGGATCTCAGTGGCATGCTGTCCTTCAGTTTCCACTACAAATTTAAAAGGAAATTTTTTGAAGTTTAAGAACTGCTCTTACTAATACGAAATGAGGTTGGTTTTATGGTGGCATATCCTTTCAATTAGTATCAAAAATTGTTATGACTCAGTTGTTATTATAATTTTATTATTATTGAGCATTCATTTTATCATATACAATGATATGGAATTTGTCATGTGCTTATATCGAAAAAATGAATAAAAGTTTCTTGTGTAATAGTGCTGTTGAACAAATCTTAAAAACAAATATATAAACCAAACAAATTAAACTTCACATGATATAAATTCACAAAGTAATTGAGTACAGTAACATATATATATATATATATATATATATATATATATATGTGTGTGTATATATATATATATATATATATATATATATATATATATATATATATATAGTTTTGGTTTTATGTTTCTTGTGACTGTAGGGGTTATGTTGAACAACAAGGTTCTACTACATAAAATTCAGGTACAATATTAGTTTACCACCTCAGATATTACAGCATGTATTAAGAGACAATACACTGATACTGGCTCCTTATTCACTGATGAAGTACTGAGCGTGGGATACATTCACCATGATGCTCTGCTACTGAGCATTGATGTGTGAAAGAGTAAAATGGGCCCCGAAAAAGTAATTCAAAGAAGAACCTTTTCTTAGGATAATTTCCTTTTAGCCAAGAAAAATTGGAAAAGTATTTATACACAAACTGCTGTTGATAGTATGCTCTTAAGTTTTCAAAACACCTTCCTTTATTATTTTAATACAGCATTTCCTCTTGATACAAAAATTTCAAGCAATAACAATAGAAAGTCATGGGTAACAAAATGAATCGAAATTTCTATTAAGAGGAACAGATTTCTATAATACAAGTGCAAAAAATACAAAATTACTCAAGATTTTCCTGACTGTTATAAAGCCTACAAAAAATATCTTGGAGTTATTAGATAGGCAAAACATTTATGGAATTACACTTTTATAAGTAACTCTTCAGATGGCTCTGAGCACTATGGGACTTAACATCGGAGGTCATCAATCCCCAGTAACTCTTCAAACAAAATGAAACCCTTATGGAAAGTAGTTCAACACCTAAAAAGAAGGATATTTCTCTATCACTTAAAGATTGTAAGGTCACGGATTCATAGACAGTTGTAAACAAATTCAATAAATACTTCATCTCACTAGCAAAAGATCTTGTTCAGGCTAACTACAAGTTACCATTCTCATGTTCCAGCCATATGTCAAACACCACTTCGATGTTTGTTTATGATACAAATCCCAATGAAATTATAAACATAATAAAATTGTTGAGCAATAAAACCTGTAGTGGTATGATGAAGTACCTGACATCACATTAAAAGTGTGTGTTCCCCCCACAGTAAAGCCATTATCAACCATCTTCAACCATTCATTAACACCTGGCATACTTCCAGATGTTCTCAAAATAACTAAAGTCTCAACATTATTAAAGAAAGGTTCCCATGGTTTAGTATCCTTTGCCCATATTAAGTATCTTCTCAAAAATCTTAGAAATTTTTTTATAACTGTCTTATAAATGATTAAACTATCATGTACCTATCAGAATTCAACAACATTACTTTAGAAAATCTATGTCCACCCAAATAATAGTTTTTGAACTGTTGGAACATACATTAAAATTAATGAACCAACATGACATAGCTGCAAGTACCTTCTTAGATCTCTCTAAATCTTTCGATTTACTAGATCATAAAATACCACTTGATAAATTGGAAAGAAGATGAATGAGAAGTGTGACACATAGCTCAGTATGCTCTTACAGAACTGCAGACAGAAAGTATCACTTCAATACAATATTAATGTACAGAACAAAATTAGTAGTAGGGTTTTCCTCTCAGATGAAAGATCAATAAAATGCGGTGTTCCACAGGGCTCTGCTCTAAGGTCATTATTTTTCCTCATTTCTGTAGATGACCTTGTTGATCACATGAGCTCACAAAACTTTCCTGTTTACTGGTGTTATAAGCATATATCTAGTCCTAAAGACCTTCAGTCACTGTCTGATAACTCTATGAAAAGACTTTCTGAGTGGTTTAACAAAACTTGCCTATTTGTTAATAGTGGAAAAACTGTATATATCAACTTCCATTTAATTCCCTCATCTGCCAAAAAACTATCCAAGTAAATTCAAATAATCATATAACTGAAAATGAAAATGTGACAAAATTTTTGAGTCTCTGGATGCAACAGAATTTAAAATAGGATACACGCATAAACAACTTATCAAAGAAACTCTCATCATTGTGCTACAGACTAGGAGTATTGAAATCTACTGTAAGTAAAGCCATTGAATGCACGTATCCTATGCACAGCTCCACTCCTTGCTCCACTATGGCACTATCTTCTGAGGAAATTCAACTCACAGTACAAACATCTTTAAACTATATAAAGAACACTGAGGATAATTTGTTGTCCCAAACAAAGTCCTGGAAATGTCACTTTATAAAACTTCATGTTCTAAACATCCCATGTCTGTTTATCCAAGAAAAAATCCTATTCACCAGGGAATACCTCATAACAACAGGAAAACTAATCCAATATAAAGATATACACACAAATTATACGACAGGAAAACTGAATATCCACTAAATCTTTTCAAGGACATCATCAGGCCAAAAGACTGTAATTCACCTTGGTGTCATATTACACAGTAAGATTCTAGATCAAATAAAACTTGCTCCAGATCCAGAATTTAAAGACAAACTAAAGGCATTTCTAACAAAACACTGCTACAATTCAGTGCAAGAATTCCAGGAAATGAAAAATTAAAAAAAGTAAATTCAATATTTACAACCGAAAGTAAATTGAGTTGCAAAACATAAAACTTCTGCTTCCTTTGGAAAATACTGTTAGTGAGTGTAGAACAATTGTTGCCAAAATAATAACCTATAATTCTACAGTATAAAGTATTTTTCTCTTACACTTCACAAATTTTTTAATAATTTTTATGTTATGAACACCATTTATTAGTAGTAAGTTTCATTGTCTGTTTATGCTCAATGGTTGGTTTCATATTTTGTATATTTTTCAATGTTATTCTCCGTCTGTTGAATTTCCAGTGGACATTTTCATTATTCCTGTATTTCAGTATATATTTGTGTAAATTCTCGAGTGCTGTCCATTTGCCTACATATTTCTTAGTTGCTCATATTCATTGTTTGTATACTTTGTGGTTTACTATATTCATCAATAGTCAAGTTTACCTCCGTCCTCCCCCCATGAACCACGGACCTTGCCGTTGGTGGGGAGGCTTGCATGCCTCAACGATACAGACAGCCATACTGTAGGTGCAACCACAACGGAGGGGTATCTGTAGAGAGGCCAGTCAAACGTGTGGCTCCTGATGAGGGGCAGCAGCCTTTTCAGTAGTTGCAGGGGCAACAGTCTAGATGATTGACTGATCTGACCTTGTAACACTAACCAAAATGGATTTGCTGTTCTGGTACTGATAACGGCTGAAAGCAAGGGGAAACTACAGCCATAATTTTTCCCGAGTGCATGCAGCTTTACTGTATGATTAAATGATGATGGCATCCTCTTGGTTTAAAATATTCCGGAGGTAAAATAGTCCCCCATTCAGATCTCCGAGCAGGGACTACTCAAGAGGACGTCGTTATCAGGAGAAAGAATACTGGCGTTCTACAGATCAGAGCTTGGAATGTCAGATCCCTTAATCGGGCAGGTAGATTAGAAAATTTAAAAAGGGAAATGGATAGGTTAAAGTTAGATATAGTGGGAATTAGTGAAGTTCGGTGGCAGGAGGAACAAGACTTTTGGTCAGGTGAATACAGGGTTATAAACACAAAATCAAATAGGGGTAGTGCAGGAGTAGGTTTAATAATGAATAAAAAGTTAGGAGTATGGGTAAGCTACTACAAACAGCATAGTGAACGCATTATTGTGGCCAAGATAGACACGAAGCCCACGCCTGCTACAGTAGTACAAGTTTATATGCCAGCTAGCTCTGCAGATGACGAAGAAATTGATGAAATGTATGATGAGATAAAAGAAATTATTCAGGTAGTGAAGGGAGATGAAAATTTTATAGTCATGGGTGACTGGAATACGAGTGTAGGAAAATGGAGAGAAGGAAACATAGTAGGTGAATATGGATTTGGGCTAAGAAATGAAAGAGGAAGCCACCTGGTAGAATTTTGCGCAGAGCATAACTTAATCATAGCTAACACTTGGTTCAAGAATCATGAAAGAAGGTTGTATACATGGAAGAACCCTGGAGATACTAAAAGGTATCAGATAGATTATATAATGGTAAGACAGAGATTTAGGAACCAGGTTTTAAATTGTAAGACATTTCCAGGGGCAGATGTGGACTCTGACCACAATCTATTGGTTATGAACTGCAGATTAAAATTGAAGAAACTGCAAAAATGTGGGAATTTAAGGAGATGAGACCTGGATAAACAGACTAAACCAGAGGTTGTACAGAGTTTCAGGGAGAGCATAAGGGAACAATTGACAGGAATGGGGGAAAGAAATACGGTAGAAGAAGAATGGATAGCTCTGAGGGATGAAGTAGTGAAGGCAGCAGAGGATCAAGTAGGTAAAAAGACGAGGGCTAGTAGAAATCCTTGGGTGACAGAAGAAATATTGAATTTGATTGATGAAAGGAGAAAATATAAAAATGCAGTAAATGAAGCAGGCAAAAAGGAATACAAACGTTTCAAAAATTAGGTCGACAGGAAGTGCAAAATGGCTAAGTAGGAATGGCTAGAGGACAAATGTAAGAATGTAGAGGCTTATCTCACTAGGGGTAAGATAGATACTGCCTACAGGAAAATTAAAGATATCTGTGGAGAAAGGAGAACCACTTGCATGAATATCAAGAGCTCAGACGGAAACCCAGTTCTAAGCAAAGGAGGGAAAGCAGAAAGGTGGAAGGAGTATATAGAGGGTCTATACAAGGGCGATGTACTTGAGGACAATATTATGGAAATGGAAGAGGATGTAGATGAAGATGAAATGGGAGATATGATACTGCGTGAAGAGTTTGACAGAGCACTGAAAGACCTGAGTCTAAATAAGGCTCCCGGAGTGGACAACATTCCAATAGAACTACTGATGGCCTTGGGAGAGCCAGTCCTGCAAAACTCTAGCATCTGGTGAGCTAGATGTATGAGACAGGTGAAATACCCTCAGACTTCAAAAAGAATATAATAATTCCAATCCCAAAGAAAGCAGGTGTTGACAGATGTGAAAATTACCGAACTATCAGTTTAATAAGTCACATCTACAAAATACTAACGCGAATTCTTTACAGACAAATTGAAAAACTGATAGAAGCCGACCTTGGGGAAGATCAGTTTGGATTCCGTAGAAATATTGGAACATGTGAGGCAATACTGACCCTACGACTTATCTTAGAAGAAAGATTAAGGAAAGTCAAACCTACGTTTCTAGCGTTTGTAGACTTAGAGAAAGCTTTTGACAATGTTGATTGGAATACTCTCTTTCAAATTCTGAACGTGGCAGGGGTAAACTACAGGGAGCGAAAGGCTGTTTACAATTTGTACAGATAGCAGATGGCAGTTATAAGAGTCGAGGGGTATGAAAGGGAAGCAGTGGTTGGGAAGGGAGCGAGACAGGGTTGTAGCCTCTCCCTGATGTTATTCAATCTGTATATTGAGCAAGCAATAAAGGAAACAACAGAAAAGTTAGTAGTTGGTATTAAAATCCATGGTGAAGAAATAAAAGCTTTGAGGTTCACCAATGACATTGTAATTCTGTCAGAGACAGCAAAGGAGTTGGAAAAGCAGCTGAACGGAATGGACAGTGTCTTGAAAGGAGGATATAAGATGACCATCAACGAAAGCAAACTGAGGATAATGGAATGTAGTCGAATTAAGTCGGGTGATGCTGAGGGAATTAGATTAGGAGACACTTAAAGTAGTAAAGGAGTTTTGCTATTCGGGGAGCAAAATAACTGATGATGGTCGAAGTAGAGAGGATATAAAATGTAGACTGGCAATGGCAAGGAAAGCGTTTCTGAAGAAGAAAAATTTGTTAACATCGAGTATAGATTTAAATGTCAGGAAGTCGTTTCTGAAAGTATTTGTATGGAGTGTAGCCATGTATGGAAGTGAAACGTAGACGACAAATAGTTTAGACAAGAAGAGAATAGTAGCTTTCGAAATGTGGTGCTACAGAAGAATGCTGAAGATTAGATTGGTAAATCACATAACTAACGAGGAGGTATTGAATAGAATTGGGGAGAAGATGAGCTTGTGGTACAACTTGACTAGAAGAAGGGATCGGTTGGTAGGACATGTTCAGAGACATCGAGGGATCACCAATTTAGTATTGGAGGGCAGCGTGGAGGGTAAAAATCGTAGAGGGAGACCAAGAGATAAATACACTAAGCAGATTCAGAAGGATGTAGGGTGCAGTAGGTACTGGGAGATGAAGAAGCTTGCACAGGATAGAGTAGCATGGAGAGCTGCATCAAACCAGTCTCTGGACTGAAGACCACAACAACAACAGTCAAGTTTATATAAATTTTCGAGCGACAATCCATTATCTGCATATTTCTTAGCTGCTCATATTCGTGTGTTTGTATACTCGGTGTGTTGCTACATTCACCAATGAGCAATTTTCTGTTTCCATTCTCTGTTTTTTTAGAGAGAACAGTGTTCTGAAACTTCGTATTTCTTAATTAAAAATGAGTTTTCCTATATCGTATATACTTTTTGTATAATATCTGATCCACAGGATAAATAAAAAATAGAAATAGAAATTGTAAATATTTAGCACATTCGCGTCAACAACTGTGCATTTGTGCCTACCTCCTCCTGGAATCTTGAGTATAGAATTTTTATTCATTACACTTCTAGAAGTGATTTCCTTAATTCCAGTAAACCTTTCAGTTAGCGAGCTGTAACAGTATGTAGTTAGTGGTATGACAAGTCTCGAAACTGGTCAAACCATAATATCAATAATGAAAATTTTTGAGTTTTGCCCTCGCTCGTCGGATAAATTTCTAAGCGTGCCTCTGGTTGAACATCTAATTACACTCATCCCTCTTATGTAGAGGATGTGTTTAGCCTTTACGATGTCTCAGAACTTTGAGTGTTGTTTACATATTCGAAGATTTGGAACTGTAAGGAGGAGGACAAGATAATATTTGTCAACCTCGGACAAGATAGGCGAAAAGTGTCATCGCTGCCATATTGAAAGTCTGTGGCTTGTGTGCTGACTGGAAAATTGTGCAGAAATCGTGGGAGTGGAGAGTTTTATCGTAATGTGTCATTATTTTCCTAACAGTTCACTCAGAGACGAATTCATTCGTTTGTAAACATTACTTTAGTGTTCTCGTTCGGACCTTCATCGAGTCACGCGTGGACGGTGAAGTAAATGAAATAGGTCATTCAGATTACATACGAAGTGTCATCTGAGTAATTGTATGGGCTGCAGACGTTGTTAAATGATGTTTTCCGGTTACAGTCTGTCTGCGTAACAGTTTGTTTTGGTTATGGCTGATATTCGTTGTTGCTCTACAGGCAGCTTTAATGCAAATTAATGGTCTACAGGAACTGCTGTTGAAAAGTGATGAATTTATCAAAAAGGATGTTTATATTATTTTGATGATACACAGCCAGAGCGCAGAAACTGAAGAATGGCTGCAACATTCGACCCATACGATAGATCAAGGTACGTTATTTAAAATCACACACCTTTAAGTATTTCGAAATGCAACTTGTATATTATTCCTTTAATGCAGTTATAGATGCATGGCATTTCACAATAGGGAGCTATTGTACTCACGTAATATACTTGTGTTTTATGTAAGACGACGGATTCGTACATGTTGTAAAGGCGTTCCAACAAATTTCGTGATTCGGAAATACTATGGCAGTACTTACCGATATTTTAATTTCTCAAACTGTTATGATTCATCGCCACTTTCATTTCATATGTAACTTAATGTAAATATGAACATCATCTCGTGAATAGCTGGTCGTCTGTAAGTAATAGACGGCTCTTTTAGAATTTGATGGAAGCACGCCAGAAAATAAACATTAAAATCGTTTATTTGTTTACAGCTTTAAGGCCTATACACATCACACATTTCACCTAACCCAATTATTTTCACAGTGCGTTTTTCATGGGTTTTAAACGTATAGTTGCAGGATTGTGATGCATCACAGTCCTTATATTGCACACTTCGAAAGAAGCTCTGAAACACACCAAATTTTCAATGAAAACACTGACCATTGAAAAGTAAGGAACATAAGTCTGCCGAGATCATTTTGTTATTAACAACACACTTGATGGCAGTTACACACCCATGTGTTTATTTACAAATATATATGCTACAGCTGACAGTCAAGACCATGCTGAAGAAATAATCATTTTTTAAAATGTTATAGACTTAAACACAATGGTGCCCCAAAAAATACTGCCCAGCTATTCCTCAATTTTCTCAAACCACTTACTGCATAACTTGATGTGCAATCAAGCCTAATTCAAAAGTGGTAAACACTAATCCCCATACTAGCAGAAATGTGCCATTGGGTGTTCTGAGCCTGTATTGTTAATGATCATGTCTAACAATAGAAGTGAAGAGTGATGTGTAAAAGAAAAATAATGATAGTTTTTAAATGTCCTCAGCAGTGTTCTCTACTAGTTGCAATTACTTGTTGATGATCTGATTTAGTTTTGTCTTATTTTATTTTTATTTATTTGTAATTTGCTATTCAGTACACACAGCAGGGGATATACCAAACACAAGTTTGGATCAGATTAGGTAAGGGTTTAGGAGGGAGTTTTTCATGGCCTTTTCAGTGGATCAATCCCACCATTAACCACAGCAGCTTGAGGAAACCATGGGTAATACAAGTCAGGATGGCCAGACAGAGGTTAAAAACTTTCTCCTCCCAAATCTGAGTCCAGTGCTGTAACACAGCTTCACCTCACTGGATATTTTACTGGGAAAGGAAAGTGTAAAGTTAATTAGGAACATGTGGAATGGATCATTTGAAGTTTTTTTTTATTGATGTGATGTGGAACGAATCAGTTTACAGGATATTTGTACATAATTAGTGTTAACATTAGTGAATGCATAATTTCTTTAGTCCTACTTGTGCAACTACACTTAGAAGCTATTTTTTCACAGGCAACCAGTTTTTAAATAGAAATTCATTCATGAAATAAAAGAAATTGTCCAGGAGAAATGATTGTAGGTTAGATCTTATGTTAATGGGCAAATGATCACATATTTTGTTGCTGACTATTGATCTTCTTTTTGAGCCACTAACAGCTTTAATAATGGGTAATAAGGATGTCACTGTTGTTCTCAAATTGTGATGGATTATTTATGATGAATTCATTAGTGAATATATGTATTGTGAAGACACTGTAAAATGTCATGATGACCATGGGCGAATACCACATATTGTTCTTATTCCTCAGTTTTGTGCTATCAGTACTTTCTTTCTGAGTTATAAGTTACCTCAGAAAATAATTCCATAATATACTATTGAGTGGAAACATGCAAAATATGTCAGAAGATTGAGTTGTGTGTTTCCAAGACTAACAGTTATAAGGAAAAGAGCAAAAGTAACTGGGCTTAATTGTCTGAGAAGCTGAGTAATAGAGTAATAAGCTTTTTGTTTACAGTTCAAGTTTTCATCAGTATGTACATCCAAAAATTTGGAGCATTCTGGTACACTATTTACTTACTTATTCGTGTTCTATATCAATTGTTGGTATAGCTCTATTAGTTGTGGATAAAAAGTGTCATACATATCCAAAGCTACAATTAGTAACAATTTCTTTGAATAATTTTTCCTAGTCGGTTGTGCATCCACTTTTCAAAACAAAATTTCGTTAAAAATACTCAGCTAAAACTGTTACCTTTGATACAGCCTCTGTTACTTGTCTTCCCAGATAAAACATTTCAGTAGGCCTACTTTGCTGAAGCATTTCTTAAGATTGAGAGGGATGCCAGTATTCTGCCTAATTGCTGCAAAGACATGACTGTTTTTGAAAGTAATTGAAAAAATTATTTTCTTTTTTTACACTCCTGTTGGGACATAATTGCACTTTTGAATTTGTTACCATTTATTTATTAAGTTCATAACACTGAATTTTGGCCTCGTGCGTATCTAATTGTTACATGAAAGGATACAGTAATTGTTCATTTTTACCTGCACATGCTACAGTTAATATTGCTCCCCTAAGTGATGGAGATGAGTTTTCAAGCCAGTGTGTTAAATGATGTCAAGTGTAGTAATGTAAAATCTTACAACTGGCTAATAAACAGGACTGGCAGAAAAGTACAGAGAAAGGAAAACATAATTTCTAACAGACACATAGTGTCGTTTTCTGTAATGAAACATTATGTAGAAAAATATCTGATTAACAGCAATTTGTTCATGTTATGTATAGTATTACTTTCTTTTGATAGTCAATATCATGTGTGATTTTGAATATGTTTGGCATTTTCAAAGTATTCGAATGTCAGTATTTTATTTACAACATGTACAAATGCAAAACTTGCTATGCTATATCACTGTGCTTTCCACGTCATGTTTCATGTGTTGTAAGCTTAGGTGAAACACATTTGGGAAATTATACTGCATATCACAGTTGGTTGATGTTTTCTATATGCAAACACAGTAACAGGCTGTTAATGTTTCAGTTGGTACTTTGGTTCCATGACTAGGAAGGATGCTACTGATCTCCTGATGGGTGAAAGAGAAGGTGGTGTTTTCCTTGTGAGAGACAGCAAAACAATCCAAGGGGATTATGTGTTGTGTGTTAGGTAAGGCAGAGATGTGTAGTTTCCTTTAATTTTGTCTTAATTTAAAAAAAATCATAGAAGGTATACTAGATGAGTGATACCTGTGTAATGAAGTTGATTTTGCTGTTCATTCTGGCACTTCAGTGCTGAAATTGGAAAGATGCAAGTGGGTCATTCGATACTAAGTCATCCAGTGCTCTACACGCACCTGTCACAGATGTTTATGAATATTTATAATTGAAATGTATGCATAGAGGCAAGAAATTATTCAAAGTTTCATCTAATTCTAACTAGTAGTTTCTGAGTTATCACTGTTTAAAGTTTTAGGCTAATTGCATTTCTGAGGGCGATTAACATGTAACTAAAGCATGCATGCTTTTACAGAATTTGAAGCAAAATCATTAGTGACTGATAGATCTACACAATTCCAATTTATAATGTTCAATCATATTGAAAAACTGTATTAAAACGCAAAATATTGTTAATTTGAAAATTGTAATGTAGGTTCAGAAAATTATGAATAGCTAAAATCTCTGTCCAAATAACCCAATGCAACAATATATTTTTGAAAGCAGCATAAAATTACCTTCCAAATGGTGCAAAAAAATTTGGTGGGGTTCTGAGTTGTAACAATTTTATAACAAATTGAAGTCAAATTTTGCAGTTTACTTTGTAAAATACATTTTTGATACAATAATTAAGTATTTGAAGTTAATAAAACTGTGAAAATACCAGATGAACTCTAGTCTTATGTATCGATTACTTTAAAATAAAAGATACATACGCTGAATATTTTACAAAATAGGTTTATTTACATTTGAATACATGAGTTGACGATTATTTGTTTTCAAACAAATCCTTTGTACAAAGAGTTTGTGATGACTTTAAAGTTTATCAGTTATTCAGTTGAAGTTTATACGAAGCAGTATGTACAATAATTACATTTTAATGTCCACTAAGTTTTTTTTTGCAATAAAGCATTGATGATTATCTTTTGGGAATTAGCATCAATCTTATAAGATCTGCCAAACTGAGATGCTAACTCTGGAGGAGCTATTACACATAATAGATGGGCTGGTGGAACAGGACATCTGTCTTCTTTTTGAGGCCAAAAGAAAGCTTCTGCTGGTCTGTGAAGGTGCATAAAAAGAACGTCGTAGTCCCCGTCTTTTTCATTGAAACCCAGAACCATTCCTATCCACCAGTTTTGCTCATAAACGCATGCAACGAAGGAATGTAGGTTAGGTTTAATAGTTGGGATAGCCACAAAAATATTTTGTTTCAACAAAATTTCCAAGCCTGAACTCACTTTGTTTGGCTGTAATTTCTTCCCAAGAAGCTGGCTTAAAATAATGGAAAATTCTTGTACCCAGTATTGTTTGACCCATTGAAATCTAGTTTCAAGCATTCTTCTTTTAGTTTCAATTTCTTCTTCCTTTAAAAAGAAAAAAGATATTTTTGAGAATAAACTTTTGCAAAAATTGTACATTTGTTCAGTTTTTATTATCTGCTCACTTTTGCTCTGCAAGTTTTTTTTTTTTTTTTGTTTAATCAGTTCTCTTGACTGTGCCCCCGATCCCATCGCGTGTTGTTTTACCATGACTCATAGCATGAAATGACCAGCTTGCATTTAGTTTTAAATCTTTAAAATGAAAACGTAACTTTATCATGTTTTTGAAGTTTTTGTACTGAGCACTGCAACCATATGTAAAATACTCAATTTGGTCAATGCCAGGGAAGTTTTGTTTTATGAAATCTATGGTTTTTTTTTTCCTTGTACTGAATAAACAAATGGTACATCATGCTTTAGATCACCTGAAATCAAACACAATGTTGTTTCTTTTATGGTGGAATCTTCATTTTTAGAAAAAATCAGTACTGGATGAACTGAGCAGCTCAAGTGGCTCCAATGGTAGGATTGCACTTCATTTTGCAGAATGAAACTATAGGTTTCTGCAAAATCCATAAGAACTAAAACCTCATTAAATGCCAAATTTTCTTTTCTCTGTTTCATGTAAGAGTTTTGAGTTTTTGTAGTGTAAGAATGTGAGGTATCAGACTCATTTTTTATAGCAAAATCAGTAAACTCCTTGCAAGGTAGTAGCATTGTTTGTAAAGTCATTCTGCCATCACTTGAAACCCACTGTGAAAATTTAATGTCATCATCTTCATCAAAGTCTGAAAGTATTTCTCTCAGATGTAGCTGCAGTGATTCACTTGTTTTTGGGCACACATCGCAACATCTTAACATACAGTCCCTGTTTTGTCTATCACAATTTGTCCATCATAGTGTGTTGATTCTTTATCATGCTGATCCAGAGCATTTGCTAGAAGCTCAACATTTTGGTGGTACAAGCAAACACACACACTGTCAGTTCCAGGTGAACCACAAGTGCACACCATTTCAGGCTTAAGGAGCAAAATTTGGAAAATCCAATTTTAATATTTAGATGTTTTTCATTAAATGCAGTAAATAGTTCCTCTAAGTTGCATAAATGAATTCTTTTCTGCTTGTAAGTATTTCTTTTACTAACTTTGTCTTTAGCACCTGGCAACATGTAAGAAAATTCATCATCTTCATAAAACAGTTGGAAAGTGTCTGTTGTTTCTTAGTAAAGGGTTCTCCCATGTTTGGGTTCTGTCAAAGCCAAAATACCTTTCTCATTTGCAAGCATTCTGGCTTTTCGCACTAAATATTCTGATACATTATATTTTTCTGCTTCTTTTCTGCTAGACCAAGACTTTGGAGTGATTGTTAATATCTGTATTTTTTCCCGTTTGGTTAAGTTTGTCTTGAGTTTTTCCTTTATAGCATCCACTAAATGATCAAGATCCTCAGATTTTGTTTTCAATTCATTACCGTGAGTTGTACTGTCAGATTCACTTGAATCATTAGATTCTTGTACTTTCAAAACAAATGACAACTTTTTTTAACCTTGTCTTTTGCCTTTTTAAACTTTTTTTTAGCATATTGTTTCTTTGATTGGGTAGATAATGACTGAAGTTTAAGTTGTGTCACATCAAACCCTAAAACAGTTTCAGCCAACTTTTATCTTTCCACTACTCTTTTTGCATTGGTTAATTCACTCTCATTTGCTTCATCACTTTCAAGTAGAGCAATATCTTCGTGATCTAAAGTAGCTGTTGCCTCATTCAGCAGTTTTCTACATGCACTGTACAACAGCTTTCCTGACACAGACATAATGTTCTTACTTTCCTTAACATATTTTGCTTTTTCCAGAGTAATTATCCTCAAATCTTTCCTCTTTGTTAAAGGTGCAGAATGTTTCTTAAATGTATCACAACAGGATTTTTGGTTCTTTTCAAAATACTTTAAAAAATAACACAAATGATGGGAACAAATATCATCTGTTTCGCTGTACTTCTTATTAGTACACCAAACTAAAATTTCTACTTCTTCTTTAGACAACTTTCCCAAGATTAAATAAATGTCTTTGCTTTTTTTCAATGAAGTATTTTCACATGAAAAATTTAATAATGAACCTACTGAACACTTAAAATTAGTTTCATCTTTACTTGAACTTGCTCTTATCTCCGTGGTAAGAAACACACACAAACAAAACAATAATTTTAAAAATAAAATTGTAACTGTGTTTATATAACAATTATTTAAAGTGTCACTAAGCACAAAATACTAGGCAATTAACTTGGACAGAGCCAAATGCACTTGCAGTACAGACAGGCTGTGGGGGGAGGCAGGGTTTCATGTCCCGACTTGAATTTCATGTCTTGACGGAAGACAGCAGGCAGACTGCTGACTGGTGAATTTTTCATGTCCATACTTGCATTGTAGTACTGCCTTATCTGAACTTCAATGCACTTCTCATGACTCCAAAAATGTTGTATGTTTCTTGACTTTAACTTCAGCTAAATAAAACAAAAGAGAGAAATAATATTACAAGTACAGTAAAATCTTTGTCCCAGTTTAAAAATATGCAACAAAAATGTACTAATAAATTACGGTTTTAAGTAGCTGGTCTTCCAAATAGTTTTAAAACTTTTTACTTCTACATAACCTCTACTATAACCATTTTGAATCTTAAAACAGCCGTTCTGTATGTTTTGAATAGATAAAACTTGTTTTGACTTCAATATAAGATAAAATTTTTACAACTTAGAACCCCACCAATTTTTTTGAACCATTTGAAAGGTAATTTTATGCTGTTTTCAAAAATAATTGGTTGTATTGGGTGATTTGGAGAGAGATTTTATCTATTCATAATTTTCTATGCGTACATCACTATTTTGAAATTAACAATATTTTGAGTTTCAGTACGGTTTTTCAATATGATCGAACATTATAAATCAGAATTTTGTAGCTCTGTGAGTTTAAGTGTTTAATTTAGAACAGAACAGTGAAAATTTCAGGGTTCTAGCTTCAAAACGAACAATTTTGCTTCAAATTCTGTAAAAGCATGCACACTTCAGTTGCGTCTTAATCACCTTCGGGAATACAGTTGGCCTACAATTTTAAACAATGATAACTCAGAAACTACTCGATTGAATTGGATAAAACTGTGGATATTTTCATATCTTTATGCATACATTTCACATATAAATTTTGGAACATTTGCAAAAACCTTGGGTTTTATATCTAGTTTTGGCTGGATGATTTGGCATGGAATGACCCAAGTGACATTCATTTCATTCATTCATTCATTCATTCATAAGTCATTCTTTATAGATCCCAGTGTGTAATAGAACTTTCAAGAGTATAGATCAAGTCAGGTTTAACAATTTTAGTATTTTTATACAATTTAATTACCTATTGTATTTACTAAGCACTTCCTTGCACATTTTTACCTGGAAAATTGAACCTTGTTAAGTTTTGTTCTAGATTTAAAAATCTGTCATTTCTAAATCACATGGATCTTATTATTCTAGAGAATTCATTTTTGCACTTTGAGTAAATGTCTTGATTTGTGCCATTGAACTGAATATAGCATAAATCCCGTTAATATACTGTACACTTTATTGGTGTGCAGAAAACTGGGACAGGAAATTATCAGAGAGGTAGCCAAGAATAAGAAATAACATCGTGATTTATGACAGCAACCTCAACTGCATTTGACCGTGTAGAAGCTTATTAAAAGACATTGACGCAGAGGTTATGCTGCTGGTTGATAGATTATTGGCAACAAGTAACATACAAAATCTAGGCCCCTCTACTGCAAAGAATGTAGTAAATCCTTTTATAAAACATTCATCTCACTGAAAGCTTCAAGGCTGTACATATAAAAGTAAAAGGTGTGGCATCTATTACTACTGGCAGTTGTGAATCTGGGGTTGTATGAAGTTCCAGTATTAAGTAGCTGCAGGTTGGGGGGGGGGGGGGGGGGGTGAAATCAATCTGCCATTACAACAAAGATTTCGGGTTATGTAGCCCTGTTATGCTATTTCTTGTATTGAACATAATGTAAGGAATGAGATACAGCAAACGCTCAGTTGCTAGTTACATAAATGTGCAAAAGATGTGATTACTAAGAGGGAAGCAAATACCTTCAAGAATACACAATTTTTGAATTTGAACGGAAAAAGATATCTTACTTAGGACTGCTAAAATTTATTCAGTGAATAGCTCCACCTTGTAGTAGACATTCTCATATAATCGAAATAAAATGATCAAGAACTGTTCTTCAGCTTATGAAATGCTAACTGATTCATTTCCTGTTTATATTTCCAATAGTAATTCAAAACTGATAAACATGCATTAAAATTCTTGAAAAAGTGAATTCCATAAGCATGATCCAGCATAATTTTATAACTGTTATGTTCGTATATCAGATCAGCATTCTAATGATGTTGAATTAAGAGACAAATTGTCAACTTATGATCAGAAACAACTTGGAGGAGTAGAAATTCGCCTCGAACATAAAAGTAAAATTGTCAACAATCTGGAGGTTGATTGAAACATTTCGCCAGCCATAGTTCTATTGCAAGTGTGCCCTTGCCTTCCACCAACCTCTGAACTGATTTGTCTGAGTCAGTTACAAGAGCATATACAGTATGACATGCAACTTAACATTTAAAAGCTTTGAAAGAGGTGAAAGTAATGATAATGAACAAAAGTTGTAGAACTTACCTCGAAATGAATACCAAACTTTTAGGTGTGTAGTCTTACACATACCAATGTTGTTTTCTTCAATCCTGTGATTGATTTGATGCAGCTCTCAGTGCTAGTTTATCCTGTACAAGTATCCTCATCTCTGTGTAGCTACTGCAACCTACATACATCTGAAACTGCTTGCTGTCTTCAAGCATTGGCCTTCCTCTACAGTGTTCACCCCTGCCCCTACTTCTGTCTATAACCAAATTAACTCTTCTTGACAGCTCAAGATTTGTCCTTTCAACCTCTCAAATTGTACAATAAAACTGTTGCTATGTGGTGTCACTTTAGATTAGTTATTCAGTCTGCCAGCCTAATCTTCAGTATTTGACAGCAACATAACAGCTTTGTAAAAAGATGACTGCCTAGGCATGTAGAAAATCCAGAAAAGTTGTATGCTTTTAGTGATATTTTAAAAGTGAGTTGTTCGTGTTTCTGTAGTATTTACATTACTCGTAGACAATTACATAGTACTTCACCTTGAAACGCTAATCACTCACCCCTCCACAGTTTAAACCTTAGACAGCACATATTGTACAGTGTAGGACCTTGTGACATTGCAACTAATATTACCAGGCAGAAGTTTACACTTTTGATACCTGGAAGTTAGATCAACATAGCATTGTGCACACTACAACGGAGTCGGTGTAAGATGACCCCTGGCAGCTAGGAGTGCTCTTGCCAGCTTTAAGCTGCATAGTGTTAATGGCTGCATGCAGAAACAGTAGTAGTCTATATAGCTACGACAAGACTGAGACAGTGCCATAGAGACATTGAAAAACCCGTGTTGCTTGATTGTATGAGATAGGCATGCAAAGCTGCCTCACTCCACCCACTGCAGCTGATAAGGATCTTCTGATCCCAACTCAAGTATAGCTTTAGAAACAAAATCTTACACTCACTTGTGTATAGAGTTCATCATCTGTGATGATGTCGAGATACTAAAACTTCCACATATAGTTACCAAACAGCAAGCTGCTGAAATACAGTCACAGTTCCTCTATATAGGATCGTGGTTGTCCACTTACTTAGAGTGTCATCTCAGACTGACTTTGTTATTGCAAATTTGGGCTTTGTTTCCAGTAATACTTAGTCACGTATTTTTAAAATAATTTTTAAAGAAAAAATGAACTGCTTTTATAATTCTGCCTTGGTTTAAAATTAAATCTCTTAGGCAGTTAAAAGTTCAAATGATGTTTTCCATAAACACACATTGTGAATGTTCATTGAACTGACCTCCATGAAGGCCTAACATGCACTTCTTGTAGACTGATGTTTTATTGTGAATATTCTCTTTATGTCTCCTTTATCAGTAATATATCTGTGCAAAATAGGAAAGTTTGTGAAATATGGAAGCTAAAAAATGTTTGTGTGAAGTCACTCATAATGGCTTGGTGACAAGTAGAGATGATAAAATTATGTACATAAGAAATGTGGAATCTAAAACCTGTTAGTGCCCTTGGAGATATTCAGCCATATGCTCCAAATTTTTACGACTTACAATACTACATAAAATTTATGTTACACTCAAATATATTATTTGGCAGTAACACTTAGAGCAGTGTTGCACTGAGATTATGCTGCACTGTTCTGTATATGTTGTCTAACCAGAAGTGAAGGTTTAGCTCCATGTCAGTTTTGAAGAGGTCAGTATCAAACTTATTAGTGTTCAGTGTGAAAACCTAAGGGTAATTATACTTTTCTTGGTCACTACAACTCCTTTAGTGAGGCGAAACTACCACTTTGGACTCTTTCTGTCAAAAAAGGATACAGAAAATATAGTCAGCTTCTGCTTTATGCAGATTGTGCAATTAGAGTTTATTAGGCGTCAGTCAGAGAAATTGGAGCTCATATACAGCTTTACTGACGGTCATTCTTCCTACGTACCGTTTGTGAATGGAACAGGAACGGGTGAAAAAAGATAGTGGCACTAGAAGTACGCTCCACCACAAACTGTAAGGTGACTCTTAGAGTATACATGTAGATGGTGACTATGATATTGAGATCTAAATGAATAATTCTTGCTTGCTTTTATACTACTATGGATGTCCTCCTCCCCCCCCCCCCCCCCCCCACTCCCCACTTTCTCTCTCTCTCTCTCTCTCTCTCTCTCTCTCTCTCTCTCTCTCTCTCTCTCTCTCCTCTCTCTCTCTCTCTCTCTCTCTCTCTCTCTCTCTCTCCCCCCCCCCCATCTCTCCCCCCCCCCATCTCTCCCCCTCTCCCTCTTTCCCCATGTTAATACAATTGCATGCAAATATTCCATGAGGAAAATAGTTCACAGTTTATGAGCTTCCAGAAAACTTGAAATGCAGGTGACGAATCATAATATCCTCAAATTTTAATGTTTTATAACATGTAGTTTGTGCCCCAAGAGTAAGCATTTCTTTATTGTATTATTGTTTGATGTGTTACAGGGAAGATAGCAAAGTGAGTCATTATATTATAAATAGGCTTCAACAAGGGGACCAGACAAGATACCGCATTGGAGATCAGATATTTCCGGACTTGCCAGCATGCCTGGCATTCTACAAGTTACATTATCTTGATACTACGCCTCTTATAAGGCCAGCTCCTCGGCGGGTTGAGAAAGTTATTGCAAAATATGATTTTGCTGGTAATGTGAGTACCGAATTTTATCGCTTGTTGGCCCACTCTTTTAAAATTGTTGATGGATGTGTGCATAAGTGTACATTAAATTGCAAAAGCAAGAAAAGAAATAAATAAAAGATATAATACCATTCACCAAACTTTATATTTATTTGTGACTATCTGAGTTCAAGTATTAGCTTCATCTTCTTGTGACAATCTTAGATTTTTAGTCTTCAGCATATCCATCACCTGAAGACGGTACTAAGGTTTCGAAAGTCCCAGTGCTGAAAAATATAAACTTTAATTATTGGTTCCAGAGTATTTTTCCTGCTTTTAACAGTTTCAGTGTTGCTTGTTACTTTGTTGTCTTGTAACTTAACAAGATCATTGGTATTGAGCATGTTATGTGGCTTTGACACAGATAATTGAACAGTGGATGGGATAGTGGTAATGATGGCAGTTGTGTCATAAGCAGGTGTTATGCAGTTGAGAAAATGTTCAACAACTCAAGTGTGCACACACATGCTAGTCTTAGAAAAATAAGTCTCAGAATCCCAGTGTGTCCCATGCTGTGATGTGGACAACATAAAACATAAATATCCTTTACTTCACATCTATAGTCACAAATTTTTTTTGTTATCAGGCTACTGGTTTCAGTCTATAATGACCATCTTCAGATCTGTTTTATAAAAACATGTCGTAATATACTGGAGCCATAGTGGAATCGTCAAATGCTAAACACAAAATCAGCATGCTGTGTTTAGCATTTGATGATGGTACTATGGCTCCAGTATATTAGGACATTTTTTTATTAAAAAAAAAAAAGTGACCATAGAAGTGAAGTAAAGGAAATTTATTCTATATTCGGGACACTGTCCAATTTGTGACCATGTCACAGCATGTGAAACATAAAACATGATTCACATTCGTGATAACTTGCTACGATGTGGACCATGTTATTGGGTTTACTAATAAGATACATTTTCTTTGTAAAAAAATGGCTACATGCTGGTCATTTACATGACTGATTTTTTTATTCGCCAACAAAAATTCTATAAACGTAACTCAATGACGTACATACTATATATTCGGAACTTCATGTGTGGAGTGAATGCAGAAATGATTTCAGCCTGTTTCAAAAACTGAAGTTGACTGCGAGCACCTTTATTCACATGGGAAACAGTCAATTATTTTTGTGGCTGCATACTATGCTTTTTTCTGTCTACAAGAATAAGTTGTGAATACTGGAAGATAGTTTTGCTTTTAGATGAAGACTGACAACCAGTTCTATTTTGTCTGCTAATACGTCATGCCCCGTATATTTCTTTTAGGTATCTTCATGTGTGTACAAATCGCTGACCATTTGTCCGCAACTGTGGAGGCAGATTTTTCGCCAACTACTGTCAGAAATGGTTGAGTTGCTAAAGTGCAGTCTTTGTATTGACAGGGAACAGGTTGCCAATGACATGCCAGAAAATTCTTTATGTTGAATGTGTTGGTAGTCTTGTTTTATAATAAGAAATGGAATCCAGTTTTTATGGTTTCCTGGTCTAACAAATTACTGTGAAAATTAAGCCATTATTGTGTCTCACCTTTCGTGATAAACTTGTTGACGGTGTTTCATTAAGTTCGTTGTGATAATTCAGATTGTAGAGCACAATAACAGAATTTCTCAAGTTGGGTATCAGTTTTTATTGCAGCCACCTTAAAAAAATTAAATTTTCTTCCATTGTAGACATCTAGCAGCAATGAATATGAACTAGACAGTGTGTTCGTTCCTCCAATAACTGAACCGTGGTGGATCAATAGATAGTTTTGATAACATAATACTTTGTAATGTGTATATTCTTTTTGAAATACCCTGTATTGGGAATAGCATTGTACCCAATACAAAACCCTGAGGGATCACCTATGTTTATATATTTCTTGTCTGAAAATTGTTTTACTAAAAATTTATCATTGGGAGACATGAACTCTCTCTGCAGTTTCCATCCTGTGTTCCAGGTTCGACTGGAACCAATCGTTCGCTATTGCTCCTACACCTAGTACTTCAAGCTTGTTTAGTATGGTCAACTGTGTCAAAAGTCTTTGACAAGTCTAAGAATATGTTTGTAACACAGTCATCCTCGTCAAGAGATTCAAGTACTACTTTTGTGAACTATGTAATGGCTGATATTGTACTTCTCCCACTTCGCGGGCCAAACCATGCTTCATTAAAAATATTTTATTTATTCTAACTCATTAGTCTGCCTTTAATGAATGAGTAATTATTTTTGTGAGTGCTGACAGTAGTGAAACTGGCTTGTGGTTTTCAAAACTATGTGCATTACCTTTCTTTAGTGAGGGCACAACTCTTTCATACTTTAGGTATTGTTGAAAAATCTCTGAACCATAGGACTCATTTATTATGTTTCTTAATGGGTTTTGTATGCTGTGTGTGTGTGTACCTTCAGAACAAAGACTGGAACCTCATCTATGTCTCCTGACTTCCCATTTTTTTAATTTCTGTATTATCTTCCTGATTTCAAGCTCTGTTATGGAAAACAGCAACACTGTGCTCACTGTGTAAATCGTTGTGGCTACTACACACGATTTAGGAAGATTTTGTTGTGACCTCTCTGAAATACCAGAGAAATTAGTTGCTATTATTCAACCTCCATCTTTGATTTATGTGTTGTTATACTTCTCTGCAATTTTGAATTTCATGACATCCTATACTATGTTGCTTGTCTTTCCTGTGTTATAAATGATTTTATCATTGCATAATTTTTTCACAGCTAGCAGTACCCTCCTATATATCTTTTTATAACTGTAATAGTAACCTAGGAAATGTGAATTATTGTAGTGCTTTTGTAAAGACCCAAAAAATTTAAATGTTTTCTCGTGTGTCATGTAAATTAAAATACAAAAGTCCGTGGTGAACTACTGTTTGATGTACTTCATAAAGATAGACCTTTCATTTACATCATGAAATTATGCCTCTACTCATCAGTAAACAAATTTAGACTCATTTCTTGTCTGTTGTAGGTTATAAGAGTTGATGCAGTAGTTTCTCACTTCTGTAGGGAAATTGACTTCAGGGTATAGATGCTTAATAGATCAAACAAGTATGATGCTGTGGTTATACATCTTAGCTGAATATGGAACTGAATACATTTAGAATTTTGAGCTATATTATGGAAAAGATAGAAATGCTTAAAGTACTGGGATGATTGTGGCCTGATAAGTATTGAGTGAATGTTACACTATATATGCCAACTATTCCTACATGAAAGCTGAGTTTGCTGAAGATTCAGCTGAAACAAAAACTGGTCCTGTAAGGACATTTACAAAGAACAGGAAAGAAATATCAAAAGATTTAAGCCTTACAAAGAAAGGTGGGCAACTCCTCTGGGACAAAAGAATCAGGATTTCCTTGTACTGGAACGATGAAAAAGATGTTCAAGTGGTCAGCACAAGATACATTTCTACAATGCAGAGCACCACAAGGAGATCAGCTAATGAAATCTGCAGCACTTGTTGACTAAAATCAACATCATGAGAATCTGTACTACATAAGCATAAAGAACCAAGTAGTTAAATAAAACCACACAGTGAAAGTAACAGCCTATTGCTGAACACCAATTTGAAGGAAAAACATTGAGTGATTTAGCTTGCCTTAGGTAAATCCACAATGAATACAATATAATTTGAATATTCACCATGCATAGAACACAGATGCAACTGGTCTAAATGTGGTGTGAAATTTATCAGAAGGAAGGGTTAGGGTCTACCATATAGTGGGTACATGTGCAAATTACCATATACAAACAATAATTCAGGTGTAAGGTAGATGTCACTATTAGCAAAAGTAAACAAAAAACTAACCACAAATGAAGTACCAAACCAGATACATGGGAACGAATAAAGTTGTGAATGATCATAAAGAAAGGATATTATTATTTTGTTATTTTAATCGTTAAATGTTTTTAATGTTCAAAAATGAGTTGACAGCATTGGTCCCCATCTGTAGCTGTGCCTGTGTTGCTAGTGAAAAGTACACAGTTATCTCCTTCATCTGGGCAGTTGAACACTTTGTGACCCCCAAGTTTTGTAAAATTGCATCACAAATAGCAGGCTGTATTCTGCCAGTAGTAAACACTGTGTAATATCAAATAACACTCATGATAAGTAATGATTAAAAATACGTTTTATTGTGAATGAGTTAACACTTACTGCAGTTCAGCAAGAAACTACTAGCTTTTTATGCTATATCGTATACCTGAAGTGCTTACCTGTAGTCGCCATCACGTACAAGAAGATCCTTGGTTTTACTGTTGTTAGAAGGTTACCTTCTTAAGTTTACAATCAGGAAACAGGCACTCTGTTGTGAAAAAAGTTAAATAACAGAAGAATGCTTAAAATGCACAGAAAATTAAGGTTAGCTTATTTTACAAGAATATGATTGGACTGAGTAATAAGAGAGAAGAGCTTCTTATCTGTTGTAGACAGCTCTGGAAAGTTGACATCCTGTGCCTATCTGAACACCATGTAACCACAGGATAGGATAAGTTAAATACAAAAGATTACACTCTTAAGATCTTACTCATTTAGAACTACCATTGGAAAAGGAGGAGTTGTTATCTATATTAAGACAGAACACAAGTTCAGAAATGTCAAAACCAGTAAATTCTTTAGTGATCAGCACACTGAAGTGTGTACTTTTGAAGTAATACTGAAAAATAGTTCACATTTAATTGTAACTGCATACAGGGTGTTCGCAAATCAATGTTACAAACTTCTAGGACTTCTAGAGGAGAGTGAATACATAGTAGTTTGAATAGGTACCCATGTCCAGAAATGTAATCCAGTTACACTACAGAGCATCAAAGTGGATCTTATAAAAGATTTTGATAGAAAAAATGATCTGGAAACTTTACTTGCATTCTGTAATTTGAGCTCAGTAATTAACTTTCCAGCGCAGGTGGCTAAAGACAGTAGAACCTTAATAGATGATGTTTTCTTTGAAGTATCTCAAAGCAAGAAAATAAGTGTTTACTCAGTAGCAAATGCTCTCTGTGATTTGTGCTGCACAGTTGATACCTCTCAGTGGAAATCAGTTAGAATAATAAACAACTCCAGGAAGATTTTTAAGAATAATGTAAGAGATGACCTGAGATGAAATTTGTAAGCAATCAAATGCTGCTGTAAAATTTGATCCATTCCATGAAAAATTTGTATCATTGTTTGAAAATAGATTTCTGCATAAGCCAATCAAAAAGGACATTAAACAATCACATAAAAACTATGAATCACTAGAGAGATTAAAGTATCTTGTGGAAGGAAAAGGGAATAGGGTATTTGACCATTTTGTGAAAATTGTCTTAAACGATTAATTATGTCGTTTTATACTCCTAACATGCTCTTTTTCCTCTTGAATTTCAGTATTCTTTTATAAAAATGGAAACAAAATTTGAATAACTCGAAAGTTCACAAAACACTCTATTCGAGTCGTGTGATGACTGTGACATCACTGGCTAGCTTGCTGCTCATACTGTCATAATGCTAATTCACAGTGATGATTTGTTTTGGAATTTACATTTTGGAAAATGGGTTACAAATGGTGTGTAGTTTCATACTGTACAAATACATCTATAAAAACTCCTGAAAAAGTTGTTTTTCGGTGTTCCACAGAATGAGATGATGCATAAAATGTGGTTGCACAGTACCGACAAATTGCCACCACGTCGATGCCCAAGTTCGCTAACTTAGAAGTTAACATTAACTTATCTCCAAGATCTGCTCTTCTACTGTTACAATGAAGGATAGTGTCATTCGACAAAATTAAACTCACAGTGAAAATTGTCATTTTACCCAATTATACCTCCATATTTCGGTATCTCAATTGTTAGAGCAGTACACTGTCGAATTTTATAAGATGATGTCCACAGATTACTGGTTCGAATCTAACCCAAAGAAACATTTTAAATTATTTGTAAAATGACTCAACAGTTCTCTCATATGAAAACCAAATCACAATTAAAGAACTTCACCACACAGATCAGAAACAATATTACTATGTTTTCTTTGCTGTTTATATATGCTTACAATTGCAATTGCTGTTCACACATGTACCGTTCAAACAGATATTTTATAGTTAAGGTGACCATACATTTTTACTTTATCAGAAACAATGTTTTTATCTTTGTACTATCCATCCAAGATCCTTATTGTTTAAACTTTTGCAGTTTCATCATCTTACATAAAGATGAAGTTGCCTCAGATGCTGACATTAATGTACACTCTCAAACATCACAGCCCTTTCGTTTGTGTCACCTGCATGTTGTATACACTTTATATCTCTGCGTATAACCTCGTTTTCCTACATCTCGTTTTACTGTGGGCGTATGGTGATATCTTTACTACTAGCAATGCTTTCCAAAAAAGTGAAGTGTTTGTTTGCAAAGTAAATGCATTTATCCTCTGTTGTCCATTTCTCAGATGAAGACTAATGGGAAGCTATATATAATACATCCCCAATCGAAACAACTGCTGCAATCAGTACTTGCTATAGTTATTTTCGTATTTGATGTAAAACTTTTGAATATAAGTGAAACTTGGATTCAAACATTTGACCTCTTTATTTGTAGTCAGATGTGCCATCTGTTGCACCGCCGAATGTGTGCTGGAAGAAGTGTTGTAAAGAACAAGTAAAGATCCTGCAAAATTTTCGAAATTACTAAGAAAATGTATTAAAAATTCCAGGAAAATACACATTAAGTTCTGAAATGAATAATTCCAACAACAGACTTAAGTCTATATGGACTGTAGTAAAACTATAGATAGAACAGAGCACAGAACAAGATAACATCACTATTGATTTAAATGGAAGAGCTAGAAGTGATCTGTCACAGGAAGCAGATATGTTTAATAATTATTTTTTAAATGTAGTAGGAAATGTAGGAACAAACAGTTAGAGAGAAAAGTCAGATCAATATGCTGAAAAAGCAACTGTCACTTCTCCTTCTAAAATTAAGAAAATTATGAAGAATGCCATTCAAATGTTCACTCATCAAATTTTGCAAGCATTACATGAAAGAAACACCTATTGGTATTTTCTAAGACCTACTTAGGCATTTGACCATGTGAATTTAAATCAACTTAGGTTTTATGGAAGTGATAACCAACCAATGTATAATGTCACATCCAACCAAAGAATGCAGAAAGTTGTACTTTACCTATTCAACCAGTATAAGCAGGGGAGATTCTTCTGATTGGAGAGAGATGATGTTTGGGGATCTCAGAGGCTCAATCTTATGTCCGCTTT
Organism: Schistocerca americana; assembly: GCF_021461395.2. Taxonomy (NCBI): domain Eukaryota; kingdom Metazoa; phylum Arthropoda; class Insecta; order Orthoptera; family Acrididae; genus Schistocerca; species Schistocerca americana. The sequence goes on from NC_060130.1 coordinate 767,388,661, forward strand.
TGTTTCCCATGTATGTAAACAATCTTCTGTCTAATATACAACAAGTAGAATTAGTTCTTTATGTGGATGACACTAGTATTGTAATAAATACAAACATACATACAGCAACAGGAAAGATGGTAAATAATGTCATTACAAGTACTAATGAGTGGTTTTATGCTATTTCTCTCTCTCTCTCTCTCTCTCTCTCTCTCTCTCTCTCCTCTCTCTCTCTCTCTCTCTCTCTCAATTTTTAAAAAAATGCAACCTATTCAGGTCTGCACATCCAAAAGTAGTATGCCATTGATAAGTGTAACACATGGTGAGGTAATAACTATGGTGGAAACTTCAAAAATTTTATCTGTCCATATTGATGAGAATTTAAACTGGGAAAAACACAATTTGGAACTCCCAAGACAACTTTAGTTCAGCCACATTTACACATTTAGTAATTGCAAGTCTTGGGAAGAAACAAGTCAGTTAAGTTGACATATGTTGTGCATTTACATTCAGTAATACATGGGGAATAATGTTCTGGGGTAATTCGTCTTCAAGAAAAAAATATTCATTGCTTAAAAATATTGTGTAAGAATAATATGTGATGCTTAACCATAATCATCTTATAGACATCTGTTTAAGGAGTTGTGCATTCTGACTACTGCTTCACAGTATATTTATTCCCTGATGAAGTTTTTTGTTAATACTCCGTTTCAGTTCAAAAGGAACAATGACTTACATAATTACAATACCAGAAGGAAAAATGAGTCATTACTCCACAGTAAGGTTGTCGTAGTATGAAGACAGATGCACAGTACTGCAACAACATTTTTGATCACCTACCCAGTGATGTCCGACAGACGGCAAAGTAAAATTTGAAAATTAACTGAAAACATGTCCCCTTGAGAATTGCCTCTTTCCATAAAAGAATTTCCGTTTTTTGTAACAGGTAAAAGACAGTGTGTAGGAAATATTAACTCACATCTGTATCAGAAACTTGTAAATGTTCAGCATCTATCTATATTTACATATGAATATGTAATTTAAGTGTAAAATGACTTGTTCAATATGATTACAATTAATCGTACAAATGATGCATCATGGAACATGAAACTAACAACAGTCTGATGGTGGTGAATGCACTGAATGCATAAGGTAGTATCATCAGTTTATTATTGTTATTTACATGTTTAACAGTGTGTTTGTGTATCTTCACCAAGATTTCATGTATTATGTCATTACTACTGTTAGTTTAGAAACATTTTGTGCCTATTTTGAAATGAAGCTTTTTGTAAGAAGAATTAATGCATCTATGCTATATATTGTATTGTATTTTAATTTGTTTGTAATAAATAGTTACTGAGACATTGTAGTATTTGTTCACCATACTGACAATGGCTGAACAATTTGTTTTCATTGTTCTAACACATATTCGACCTTATACTCACAGGCGTCTTGGTTCACCCCTAGAATGTGTGGCATCAAATGAAGAACACATTGATAGACACTTCAGTCATTTGCCATTTGTCATGGAAAAATATGCACTGCTCCAGCATTAATGTCAGGCTCTCTGTTGCTTGATTAAATAAGCCTGTTGGCAGCTGCATTGATACCATTTGCCTGAAGATGGTTGCTTACTCCCGTATAGGTAGCGTTTAACTTAATGATGCAAAATTTAGATCTTTGTGGCCACAATGACGCCAATATTATCAGTTTATTGCAGTGTCATTTGATGTCAATGTTTTATTCAATCACTATTTCATAATGAATTTGATATGCTGATTATCATTCTTGGCAAAAAATGCCACAGTACTGAAGATGGAAACCATATGTATGACAAACCTCCATAGCACTTCAACACGTTTATAATTCACTCTGTTTGTCTTCAAAGACAAAACTGTGAATGCCCGCATACATTGTGATATGTGCAAGTCAGGAAATACCGCCTTAATATGGATAGAACACAAATTGTTTGTCACTGTACAGAGTTAAAATACTTTGTCATTATCGTGATAGCTGCAAACAGCAGCCAGTTAGTCAGGGAAAGTAAGACCTGCAACTATGAGATACAGTTTACAGCTTCTTGAAACAACTACCTTACCAAAAATATATTCATTTTTTAACTTGTTAATTTATTTTTGGTACAAGTCATTGCATCAGCCCATATTTTAGATGTTTACACGGCCTCAAAGAATCTTCTTTTTTTTTGAGCAGGATGCTGATGACCTACCATTCAAGAAAGGTGATATATTGACAGTGGTCTCCAAGGATGAGGATCAGTGGTGGACAGCTTGTAACAGCAGTGGCCAGACTGGATCAATACCTGTGCCATATGTTCAGAGGGTGTGTATAGTAATGGAGGCTACAGTTTCTTTTATATTTAAACATGTTTAAACATTTCCACAGTGCACAAAGCAAACTTACTAGGACACGCTGTGTGTGTGTGTGTGTGTGTGTGTGTGTGTGTGTGTGTGTGTGTGTGTGAGAGAGAGAGAGAGAGAGAGAGAGAGATTTGCAGAATTTATGTGACAACTTTGTAAGAGTTGAAGCAGTGTTCAATAATAAATTGTGCTACACCTAATGTGACTTCTTTCCTTTCATTCATTCAACTGAATTTCACATAAATTTAGTGAGTTTAAAGTTCCACTTTTGATTAATTGAATAGGTGGTTTGTAAATGGAGCACTTTTGGTGAAGTGAGTGAAATTTGGTTCAATATTTTGTGGGAACAGGAAATTTTGCTTTGTACATAGCATAGCACAAATACCTCATATTGTTACATGAACAATATAATATCTTCCTCCACTTAGGCTGCCTTCTCAAGAATGTTCCAGGTGAAACATAGTAGTAGAATGGTTCACAGGTAAACACTTTTGTTACTGGAGATTATAGAAATCAGATGATCAAAGTTTAAGATGTGCAGCGTTTCATTGAGAAAACAAAACTGATTTGGTACAGTAACAGTTACTGCTTTGGAGAAATTTCTAATATGAAACAAATAAACCTAAGAAAAATACCTGTTAATCAGAGTTTAAAATTTTTAGCCAATCTGCACAAATTGTTAGTGGGGGGAAGGAAGAAAAGTGCAATAAAAGTACCTTTAAACTATGGAAGAAAATGTATTTTACATTCAGATTTTAGGAGTATTAATCTTGGATCGGAGAGTGTGAATGGCCCTTGTGGTACAGCAACCACAGGAAATTCCTGTCTCTGAACTCAACAGTTTTTGACAAAAAATATGAGGCAAAAACTGTTATTTTTCTTAGTGCAGGAAGCTTATTTTATACTAGTTCAGTAAGTTTATTTTATACATATTATTAGATATCTTGCTGAATGTCATAGTGAGACAAATAAACCTAATAAAAATATCTGTCAATCAGAGTTTAAAATTTTTAGCCAATCTGCACAAATTGTTTGGGGGGCGGGGGGGGGGGGGGGGGGGGGGGGGAAGAAAAGTTGCTTTGTCCATAAACAAGTATGTAGGGGCTGTGAGGGAGATTGGAAAATCTAGCTCTTTGCCCAATGAAACAATGTACCAAAAATGATCACTGCAACATGCTGACTTCTTCTGTTCCTGTACATATCTGAGGAGTGAGATTGAGTCACTTCCGTGTGAATGCCAATGAAGAGAGAGAATTATCACAGCTATAACTTACAAACCTGATCTTGTACTAGGATTACAGTTGAGGTCAGTAGAAATAAACATGCTTCCTTTGGACTATGTTAACCAATTGCCTCAAAGAGAACTACTCATGTGGTACTAGACACTGCACGGCACGGCGTGGTGGAGGTGAGTCATTCCTTTTGTGGTTTTCGCTATCATCACTAATACTGAATTCGCCCTAGGGGACATGACCTTCGAATCACCATGCATATTTGATGTTAATAGAAGTGCTTTGTACAAAAGTCTAGCACATGTGTGTAGAACATTAAGGAAAAAAAAACATGGGCAATGATAATAGTTTAATATTGTTTATAGCAGTAAGTTAAAACATGAGAACTACTAATGATCATGGCAAACAGAATTGTAAGAAATACCATATTGTTACTGTCACCACTGAAAGTGCTTTAAAATTTATAAAATAGTGTAAAAATTAATTTGCGTTCTGTGTTTCCCATGTAAATCCGCAAAGCAGTATTTGGGAGCCTACACAAAGTACTGAGTTCAGCATTTATTAAGTCACATTCAGTGAGGTTTTGTGAATCAGGACTCCTAAGTGTGTCAGTTTTGGGTCTCCAAATATGGGAGCTTCTGTCTTAAGGCAGTCCTCAGAATCAACATAATCTTCTTTTCCCAAATGCAAGTTCTTTGCAACATTTTTAAAAAAGCAGCAAAAATATGTGACTATATGCCATGAGACCCTTAAATTGGTTTTAAACAGCTTCCCGATTGCTAACATAGTCTCTTAACTGCCAATCTTGTCATAAAACTGTGCAAATTGTTTTCAGATTAAAATTTTTAAAAACTTGATTTTTAAATGTGAATTCATGTGCAAACCATCCAGATTTAGGTTTCCCTGGCTTATGGAAATCACTGGAGGTAAATGATGGGGTTTTTCCTTTGACAAAGGAAATCAACTCTGTCATTTTCATTCTTATCCATTCTGTGTTTGAACTCAGTCCTTGGTGCCCACATGTCAATGGGACATTAAACTGTGGTATTCCTTCATTCATTTCATACTTAAAAATATATTTTTATGTTGGTTTATAGGGTTCAAATTTTTAGAGAGAAAGATGTAACAAATTAGTTATCTAAAACATCAAAACATATGAGTCAGAAGACAGAAAACTTGCTTTAAAGTAGTGTGTAGCTGCTCCGGCGAGACTGGAATTGTAATACTTGATAAACTGATATTCCAGTTTGGTGAAGACTGAATAAAGTTTCTAATTTGTTTCAGTACGATGACAGCCAGCAGTGTGCGCCAGAAATTCATAGACCCGGATCTGGTGGTGGAAATCCAGTGAGCCATCAACAAGAAGTTTCCATTCGAAGAACAAATATACAGGTTAAAATCATGCTCATATCTCTCTCTCTCTCTCTCTCTCTCTCTCTCTCTCTCTCTTTCTCTCTCTCTCTTTGTCTCTCTTTCACACTAAGTTAATATGTTTTTGCTTATTTTTATTTTTGTTTTCTTTTTATACAGCGGAAGCTTCCTGCTTATGCCCGTGTCAAACAGGCAAGAGTGCCAAATGCCTATGATAAAACAGCATTGAAGCTTGAGGTCGGTGATATCATAAAAGTAACAAAAATGAATATAAATGGACAGTGGGAAGGAGAACTGAATGGAAAGGTTGGCCATTTCCCATTTACACATGTTGAGTTTGTTGACTCAGAAAACAATGATGGTACTGATGAAAGTTAAGGTGGGTCCTTGAAGAAAACAATGTAAATTTTATGAGAAATGTGTGTATCACACTAGGATGAATAAAGCATACTAGATGGGCTTTTCTAAAATATGCTGTAGTGGAGTTAGGATTCATTATAACCAGATACGCCATTACTGGCAATGAAAGGGCCTGGAAAAAAGTTCATAAAATTTTCTCTGGTTAAAAGGAAATGATAAGTCACATATAGTAATGAAATGCTCTGAAGTGGACACAGCATTCCTAATAGACAGAGAAAATGCAGAATGTTTGTAAATTGGTTGCTGCATATTGCAATCAATCTGCTATTCATTACAGCTACTTTTGAAGTTTGAAAGACAAAATTGGTTTCTATGGTTGTCAGTCTGTGAGCACAAGGAAAACACCGGGGAGAACGTCAGAAAATTTGAGCATTTTCTGTTTTTTGTAAGAATAATATTACACATTCTGTTGTTTTATCTCTTTATGTACAGCTGATAGCAATTGATACATGCAGTCAATATGTGGAGCAGCTATAGCATGATAGCTCTGTAAAGGAGTGGAAAGATAGAAGCAATAAGGTTCATGAATAATTTTATGTATATAATACTAAAGAGGAACTTATGAACTAAGCGTAAGTGATGAACTTTTTTACGCAATTTGATTGAAGTTTGCTGAATGTAGTGAACTGTACTTTGTAAATTGCACCACTGTTTGTTTACTAAAATGTGGCTTTTGTTGTCATACAGAGCTCCACTTGTCTGTTTACGCTGTCTGGATACTGTGAGGATACAATCCTGTTCACATTTCATTTTCAGTATGAAATAATAAAACTGAGTTCTATAACTTCTGTAATTTGTTGGCACATCTGACACGCAATTATGTTCCATTATGCTGCTTGCATTTTATAAAGTGCTGCTTTACTCTAAGAATGTGTACATCTGAACTGCCTCTGAGGATTTTAATAGCCTTACTATATTTTGTCATATAATTATCCACTGTTATAGAAAATATATTCTGCTGTGGTGGTTAACAGTGGAAAATTCAGACTGATATATAGAAGTTTTAAGACACGCTACTTGTTGTAAATGGTTGAAGCAAATCTTTCAGCATATTGAATGTTGTGTGAGATTGTAACTAATTCCACACATCTTGCTGACCTTTGTGTTTTGCTGGGTGTGAGTGACGATAGAATCTGCCAGTTGGACCTTTCTGTTGTGCCCACTTCTGAGTGACATGCCTCATGCACTGTTGTGCCTGTAGGTAATATATCACTATACGTAATTGTCCTGATTATGTTAAACATTGCTGTCTTCCAGTGAAAAAAAGTGGTCCATGAATATTTGTATACAATAAGGGTATCCTTTTTTAAGATAAGTATGTTTCTTGGTTCTAGAATGGTAGGCTTTTGCTTGTGTTTTTGCTGCAGTAATTATACCAGTGTAATTTACGTTAGCAACTGAAAAGAGTATATACACAATTTAGTTTATATATATCAGTTAAACTAGCAATCGTTGTTATTGCCCTTTTTTATGAGATTCATCTACATTCTTCTAAAATTCTCTTGTTGGTTTTAGCGACACTGCAATGACTGCTGATTATATAACACTCAGTATGTTTAGTGACAGTTTGTAAAAATGTCATTGGGTATATTTTCAGATTTTCTAATTTTGAAACTTGGAAGTTTTAATGTCTACATGCAGTTATTTCAGTAGCTAATGAAGAGTTGTACTTGTGCAATGTGTGTTATGAGTTATATTGTCACTAATTGAAGATTTTTCTAATGATTCCTTGAATCACATTTAAAAATATTCAGTTATGTTCAGATCTGCTGTTTTGATTCCCAACTGTCTCATAAACTTTTCCAAGCCATAATTATACAAAAGCTTCTATTCATGAATTTTTTAAAAATACTTTGGATCATAAAATACATTGCACAAAGTTAAAATAAAGAACTCAATTATGGAAACTGTCATACTGAAGGAGGGTCAGAAATCTTATTATGCTACAGTTTGGTCCAAAAATAAAATATTGAATCTGAATGTGATGTAAATTGCTAATGTGATATGTCGGTGGTATTTTCGTTACATTCTGTATGCAGCCCATATAGTTGTTTAGCTAGAAGGTAAATTTAGCCTAGATGTGGATGTAATTGTTTTATGTGGGCAAGTAGTTCTGCAGAGATGATTGTGTGGCAGACTGTATCACAGTGATATTAAATGTGAATCAGCATGCGTGAAAATTTGCTCAGAAATCTGTATTTAATTAGAATGTAAGGCAATCTTCCTCAATTATATCAAATATAAGGTAGTTTTGTCAACAGTTACCTATAGTTCTGTTAATGTACACTGTTCAGCTCTTTGCTCCATGTGGTATGTACATTATGAATCTGAAATAGATTTACCATTTTACATATTTATAACATACTGGATAATGCATATAATTTGTTTGTTATTTATTATGAGGGAATCCATGCACAAAACATTATTTTGCCAGCACTCATATTTGTCAAAACTGCTGGCTGCTATATCAACAAACGTATACAATGTCATATATGACACTCATTCTGTGATCATCAAGAAGAGTCAACTCATTGAATCCCACAAACTTGTGCAAGTACACCCAAAGAATCTGAAACGTGTAGAATTTATTGATTGTTCACATGAAAATCAAGATCTGGAGCTTTTTATTTATATTGATTTATCTAGTGTTCTGTACTGTCAGTGACAGAAGTCATGTGAACATTGTATATACATGAATATGGTACTTCAAAGTACTACCTACAAACACTGAAAGTTAAGAATTTGGGTTGCCTTATATTTCATGTAACTGTGCTGACTGACTTATAGGAAAAATATATTTGATGCAAATTTTTTGATAGGTGTACTTTTCCCATCTACAATCCGTGTATATTTTTTATGTATTTACGGACAACATTCATTACAAGTATGTCAAGTGAACAAATAGGAAACATCATTCTTAAATTATGTAAATTATGAAAGTGACCCAAATTTAGCTCTTTGAAGACTCTTGATGGACACTATTTACATGGCCCCTTGAAGCTTCAGAGCCACAGATTATGCCTGCAAGAAAGAATGCAGTTAACACTTTTGTAAGTGGGTTTCAGAAATGCCAGAAAGATGTGCATTAGTGAACATTGTAACCTGTTTGATCTCTATAGCCCCACACCCCATGCTTCAGTTGTTTACATCTCGGGAATTTCCACCACAAGAAGAGCTAACACCTGGGGATCCAGTTTCTGCTACTAATTATCTTAATAATTGGCATACGGGAAATGAAAAGTTCACTTGTTGAGGTAATACGTATTGTGTTAAGTTTCTGTATGTTACAATGGGTATTATCATAGCAAGGTAACTGTCACATGTGGACTAACCTGAAAATATGTGTGAAATACATGCTCCAGGATGCGTAAGTTAGCAAGAAATAGTAGTATGGTTCTGTTTGTGTATGTGTCACGTGGTACGTTTCTTCTAGTTACTGTCCATTTTCTGCCCAAGTCTTTGTAGCACATATCACTCTAGTTGCTGCAAAATATGCTATAGTTGGAGTCACGAATGATGGCGGTCCAGTTTAGGCTTGTTCTGCGCACCTATGTTGCACATTCTCAGACAGCCAATGAGCGTTCAGTAGTGTTCTGAGCACTCTGTTGTGGATGTTGTATGCAATGTTAGCATTATATGTTATCATAACATGTTATCGGGTGAAGTTTTGTTCCATTTGTTGCGAGTTATCATGGCTGATGGTGGTTGCGAGTGACAAATTCCACACAAGCAAACAAGAGACATAATTTGCAGGACACGTGCTTGCTTCAAGTGCAAAGCCCTTCTGTGCACGTACCACAACTGTCGCTTGCAGTCGGTGACAATGCAGTCCCCATCTCTGTCTTGACCTGTGTGAACCGCCATAGTTTGTGGATCAGACTATAGTAGTAGATGTGATTAATGATTGTTTAATAGAGAAAAATGTGCTAATGGAGTATAAATTTGAAATGCAGCAAGCCACAAGACTATTAGGGAGCTACCCTAAAGGGGGGGGGGGGGGGAGAGAGATCTCAAATACAGCAGTAGAGTGAAATTAATTCACTTACTGCATTAATTAATTAATGTTGGCCTGTTTCAGTCGTCTTGCATTCCTAACCAATAATATGTTTATAGCAATGACTGCCCAATGTAAAACAGTAGGAGGTTTTTGTGTAGCTAGCAGGATATTCTTATTTCCAACATTTTATTAGCTGTGTCTGTACCATTTTATGTATTATTAACAACGATGCATAGTAAGCACTCTGCATCTTTGTTAATAAAAATGTAAATCTGCTGCAATGGAAGTTACAACTGTACGCATCAAAGGCTTTTGTTCAGCCACAAGAAGATGAGATCAAAACTAAGTAATTTTGCTTTGAGCCCACATATAATCATTTGAACAGTGAAGACTGAAAAAGAAGTGGTATTATGCATGAAACTGAAGATGTAAACTGAAAAATAAGTTGTGGATCAGTAAAAAAAAATTGATGTTGGTGTGCAAAAATTCTATTTCATAATTTATTACTCGTTTTTAGTATACTGGATCAGTAGAATGTTAACACTGGAAAATATCCATACAGAAATGCAGTCCAAAATATGTTGGCAATAGATCTTTCTGTAGAACCACATTCTAAATGTTCAGATCATAATCATTACTTGGAATCATAAAATGTCATGGGATTTGACGACAGACGGATAACTTGTATCGGCTGCCATGATGTCACTCAAGATCAGCCACATTTTACGTTGTACATTTGACATCATTTAGGATGGAACGATTGACTTTATCAAAATGGAATTTTGACAAATTACTTTAATTTTATGCTATAAAGCTTGCATTGTAGACATTTTATTTCCATAGAAATATTAGCTGCCCACAAACTCGTGGTAGAAAATGAACATACGACACCTAGGATTAGAGCCATGAGTTTGGACAAAGCAAATGAGTACATATCTCCATTTTCCTAGACAGATGTTTGTCAACTGACAAGAACAAATATGTTTTGTTATCCTGGGACTTAATTTTTAGTTTCTTTTTATTCTTATGGCAAACTGAGAGACCGTAATCATCCACTGTTGTTAAAAAAGTACAATTGAATGCTTTTGTGTTATTGATATATAATAATTAGCTATTCTGCTTGATTAATGATACATTTTAGTTGCCTTCAACCTTTCCAGGGATCAGTATGTTCCTAATAGTCCCTAGTAATATATTTTTTTCACTGCCACCAGCTATTTTGCCAAAGACCTTCCCCCTAGAATCAGATGCCTTAAAATCAGAATTTGTGTATTCCCTAATATGCTGCAGTGATTAAGTTTTGTAATAAGCCACTGATAAATATAAATATGATTTGATACACTGGAGAATGTAAACTAGAAGTTCTATCTTGTATATGATTTTCCCCAACCCCCATTTAGGTCATATGTTGAACTGACGTCTTGTATCTACTTTGTATTTGATAAACACTGTTGAATACAAAGACTTGCAGTTCCCAACGGCTACAAATACGTTTTTGTTTTGCAGTTAATTTATCTGAAATCCTTTTCAGTCACATTAGGCACCTTCCATTGCCCACCACATTAAACATTGTGTGCATGCACGTATATTACTGTATACTTTATGATACTATAAAGAAAGATATAATAAGTGATACCATAAAAATTTGTTTGGGTTAATTCAGAAAACATGTTGGCATGACTGGAAAATTGACTTGCAAAATACACATAGACATTGCAAAACAATTTTATGAAAATGACAGGCTGGCTTCCCAAGGTTGTACATGTAGGATGTTAACTAAGTCAGTAAGTCATTTTCTTATTTTGATGTAAGAAACAATGATGTGTAAAAGGTGTAAGTAAGGTAATACGTGTTCTCTGTGTGTTTACGGGTGTTCTTTCAAGAACATGGGGTTGAAATTTTACACTGCTTTGAATCTGTTAGAGCGCTTATGGATGGCACTGAAGTCTATGATTAAAACTTTGTTGTAGATAGATGTAGCAATTTCATGTGAAAGCAGAAAAAGTGTGTGTGCCAAATTACTATCAGGAACAGAAAAACAAAGGGGAAACCTTGCTGTAACAATACAGTGTGAGAGGTTGATAAAATTGAGACTAATGTGTTATTCAGAAAACAGTTGGCCTGGAGAGAAAATGAATGTGTTGCTAAATGTTGGTTGGGTAAGAGTGTCATGCACATAAAAAAAATTGCACAATAGAGCGAATTGATTAATCCAGAATATGAAATAATGTATGAGGGATGTCTGAAGTGGGAGTATTACTAATATGGAAAGGGAAATGTAGGGGCAAGCAGTCAGGATAAATGGACTCTTAGTGAAAAAGTAAAACAGTAATAATGTTAGTTCATTAACATATTATACATTAACACTGTTGGATGAGTAAAAAAGAAGCAGCAGGTAACTGAAAATAGTTACAAATTGTCAAGTGTTTGAAAAGGGTGAAGTAAGACTCTGGATCAGTTAAAAGTGCATGGTATTGATGTGTATTATGAAGTTGACATGCTGTGAAAACTGTCCATTCTAGATTTATACCAAAGACCATAAGGAATTAAGGAATAAAAAAAGACCTCTTAACAAATAGCCGAAGCACTGTGTCACCTATAGGCACATGCAGAAGAGACTGAAAACTTCACTAGCTTGTAGAAGAAATCTTTTGACAAGTTAGAGAGCACACATGTGTTCATGTGCAACCCCCATGTCCTCCCCACCGCGCGCGCCCACACACACATACACACACACACACACACACACACACACACACACACACACACTCTCTCTCTCTCTCTCTCTCTCTCTCTCTCTCTCTCTCTCTCTCTCTGTATCACATGTTGTGAGAGTATATTGTATATTAAGGGGGGCAAACATGATACTGAGAGAGATCAGCAACCTTTCATGTTTAATACGTTTATTTGGTGTCACGGTTGCACGTAAATTATAAGATTGCCAGTTTGTCTATATGGCCAACTTCAAATCTATAAAATAATGAAGCAACAGCATATAAGAGATCAGTGATAAAAATGAAATAAATAGGGGAAATAGTTAAGTAATATAATATACATGACAGATAGTGGGTGTTATGTTTAGTTCTCTTGTAATGGACTAATTTGTAATGATTATAGATATGATAAATGTACAGTTGATAATTAGCTTTATCTTAGATAACTGTCATACATTTCATTTCTGTCATAGATCACTTTACATACTGTATTTATATGGTTTTTGTAGATCTGAAAGTGTAGACTTAGTATGGTTCTCTTGCAACTGATGTGCAACTGTGTTAACAAACTATTATGTATCAGATACAATAATTGTGTTGAATGACATGTGTACAGTCAGGTTCATGCTGTGCTGATTAACATATTAAAACAGACAAGTTTGACTATTAATAAACAGAACTGCCTGTACATCAGTTTCCGTGAGCCCACAAAGATAATACTTGGTGCTCTAATTTTGCAGGGAAGATGCTTTCAGACATTAATTATAATAGTTAATGAACAGGTAACAAGAGGAAGGAACTTCCGTACACTACCTTTACTCTGTCCAGATAGATGATGATTGTTGACCTAAGAAAATATATCACTGCAAATATTTAATTCAACATATTTCACTGATATTTGCAGTGAATATTTAACATGTTCCTTAGGCCACATTTGTTTCATAGATTAATAGTTTTATACAATTTAAGCTAAAATTACCATTTTTCTTAGATTTTAGAAGATATCAATCACTTCACCTTCTGTTAACCTCTCTATAATGTCCTTTGTTTATTAATCATCAACAATCAGTGTTATTTATTATTTTCTAAATATTGGCATTAAGAAAACATTTTGAGTTTCAGTGTCATCATATCTTGTTACAACATAATTTGCTATTATCAATACATTTTGCAAGCTGGTGGCATTACATATTTTTGTCTCTTAATTGCCTAGACCTTTGGCAATTTCTGCATGTGCCCTATATTTGTCACTGGGAAGTTCCATGTGCAATCCGATTACAATTTTCATCTGCAAGTTGTGTCAGTACCAATATTTGAGATTTGTTTTGATCCTTCGTTCTGTGGTATGAGGATGTGGGTCTTGGAATGGCAGTTAGCACTTTGTCAGCTATATATTTTGAATGAAGTTAATAGATACTATTCTTTTTTCTTTCCACAATGTTGAGTGTGAAACCAAAAAGTATTGAATATAATTATTATTTTGAGGAATAATTGTTACATATATAGTGAAAGATACATTTAGGTATCTTTAGATAATTAGATATCTTTGTTTGATTTACATTTTTGTACATACTTGAACTTTCAAAAACTGGATAACCTTGTTAACACTCTTCTATATTTTGACAAGAGCATCACACCCTATTAACAGCAGTTGTACATGCTCTTACTTTTTTAAAGATGTTATCCTTTTTATTTGTAATGTTATGTCACTACAATAATTGTGACAATATTTATTAATACACAACCATTCAGTGTTGAGGTAATTTACAGAAGTAGTGTTTTTGTGCATGCCACTGCATATGTTTTCACTGTACAGTTAGATGTATATGTGTGTTGCAAGCTGATATATAGAATGCTCTAACTTTCTCATAAAATCTGGAAGAAATTGGTCAGAAAAAGGCAGTGGGCATAATGGTTTTTACATTTTGAAAAGAGATGAAACTATTGTTTGTTTGTGACTGCCAAATGCCTAACTGAAGAACTGAAGAGTGACTCTGTGTGTGTGTGTGTGTGTGTGTGTGTGTGTGTGTGTGTGTGTGAAAAAGGGGGGGGGGAGATGGTAAGTAAATGGTTGGTTTTACTTGCATTTGCCATTAATGCTACTCTACCTGTGAATCAGTGCTCATTTTATCATATACATGATCATTATCCTTCATTGTGAAAAAGAAGCCAATTTATAAATCAGTCATAAGAAAGTGTAAAGATGAAAGGTGTTGTAAAAGAACATTGTTTTGTATTATATGTAAATGACATGCAACTGAAGATTTTAAAGCCTCTGCAGTGGATTAAAATCTGAAGTCAAAGCTGAATAATGAATGTGACATATTATCTGCATTTAGTGCTGGGCAGTTGATGCAAATGATTGTGTAATACAGTTGAAGAAGAAAAAAAGAACCTGTACCAATGCATGATATTAAAAACATTACATCATGTATGTTCATGCTTAAATTTTATTCTGACATGAATCACCATCTCTAAAATCGCCATGTCTAATGACTCATTGCCAATGGGATGTTTTATCCTAATCTTCCTTCAATAAATAAAATTTCTGATGAATGTCCACATGCAAAATTTGCAAGTGACATTGTCACTGAAGAAGGAGTTGAGAGTAGGAAAAAAATGTGATAGTCAAGTGATGCATGTTCTCAGTTAAAATACGAACCTTTTTTGGGATGAGATTATGTTCTACTAACTCAGTGTAGCCCCTGTCTCTTTTTACTGTATCTACCATTGTGCCTCCCTCATGATAAACAACTGTGTTCCACTGCATACACAACTTCTTCAAATTATCCAATGAGCCAAGTCATCTTATGTGCAAAGAGTGAGAATCAAGAACAGTGTGGGTGAGGGAGGGGTGGGGTAGAGGAAGGAATTACTTTCATGTTATGATTCAAGAAGCTATGCTCTTGTCATGTGAGGTATGTCTTTCATTGCATTACTGCAATGACTTTGTATAGTGGACAATAAAAACCGAAGGTGCCTGTTTTTAAGTTAGATGCATTGTTTGTAAGTGCAGTAGTAAGTGCACAAATTTTGTGTATGAAACTTTCCATCATTTTTCTGTGTGACATTGAAACACTTTTTTATGTGCTACCACTACAGTGATTATTTAATCTCTAGATCCCTGTGAAACAAAAAAATTGTTGTAGATTTGTTTCTTGAAAGAAAAGCAATATTGAAGGCAATCACTATATATAGTATTGTTGATACAGATTTTCCTGTATTCTAATCTGTGCCTTATTTCCCAAAACTTGTGGTCATTTCTAGAAGTAGTTTGGTGACAATTTTATGCCTGGTTGCATACCTGTTTTGCATTACAGGTTACTGAGAAATAGAAGTGACTTCTCATGTTGTTCTAGCTCTTATAATGATTGAAATATTCGCAGGCATTCAGCCATGTGCTCTTCCCTTCATACCTGTCCTCTAACCCCTTCCATGGCCTTCTTTTAGTCCTTTCAATGATATGCTGTCTGCCATCCATTCCCCACACCTGCTCACAATTTGGAGGCATTGCGTATGCAGTTTGTACTTGCAGTCATAATCTGTTGGCCTTAAGTGGTCCATTGCCACCTCATCCCTGGGCAACATCACACAGTTGTTGCTCTGTACTGCATTATTGTCTGCCCGTGCAAGCCCATTGACTTTTTTTTCTGCATCTGCTACTTGATGAGGGGGTGCTAAAGAAGTGACTGTTTTATTTTCACAATAACAAAATTCTGGTGCATTTATGTGCAGGTACTGTTGCTCCTTCAATGATTTAAGCATTGGATCATAACTCTTGCTGAGTAGATATGCAATGTCACTTTGATAAGGCTTCCCCATAGCCTGATATCAGTTGCTTCCCTAATGACACTGTCCCACATCCTTGGAGTCATGGGCAAGGCTTTTCTTTCATAATAATTAATGGAGTGCTTGTTCTCCAAGATTGCTCAACCATCACAGATTTATTGGGCTGTCCCAGCTCAGTGTAGTGTTGATGGTGTTCCACGCATCAAATCTCCACATTTCTGCTCACTTGACCAATGTATAACACCACATTTACATGGGATACTGTAAAGTCATGACTTCCATAAGCATGAATTGTCCTTTACACTACCAAGCAGGTCACTTGTCGTGGTCAATGGGTATGACATACATTTGACACCATGTTTCTTTATCATACAGCTGACCTTTGCAGATATATCCTCTGTATAAGAGAGATACACAATATTGAGAAAGGACCATGTACGGAGTGCATCTGAATGATGATCAATTATGGGGACTGGACCTCATAACTGCCAGGAAGAGGTAGAGGGGTAGGTATAAAGGGGAGAGCAGCTCCCTCAACAGCTCGGTACATCAGGAGCACCTGATGGTGACAATGAGATACGTCACCAGAATATTATGCCAGTCAAAAAAATGCTAGTATCTATATGAACACTCATGCAGACATCAGTGAGTGAAGTTTGGGCAGATAAATGAATAAGTTAACAGAGTTGCCATAAATGTTTCTATTGTCCACTTGTGTCTGACAGAGCTATTGCTTCTTTTTAAGCATATGGAAGAAGGCTGTAATGACCACAGGAACATTTCCAGGTAATGTATATTCTTTAAAGAGGACCATGTAAATATTACCAATTTGACACATTTTTTGGTTGCTAGTGATAGCTTTAATACAACCAGGTATGACAATCATTGTACAAGGTACTCAGAATGACCAGCAGACCCTTTTGTGAAATTTCATGGAGTGATTCAAAAGTTCTTATATTAATTGTCATTTATTCATCAACCACTGACCATATACACAGTAAGTGTCTTGATAACTGGTGTACAATTATTGATCTTACATTAAAAATTTCGGGTTGGATTTCATTTTTTGCATAAAAAACTGAAATGTTGTCAAGTTAGTGTTTGGTAGGTGCCAAAGAATCTTAAAGAAGGGCCAGTGAATGACTGATGTATAGACTACTTAATTTGCTACACTGCAGAAGGTTATCCTGTTCTGGAAGAAAAAATTTGGCGAGTTCTGAGTGTACCACTACATTTCCAAAACAAAGTGTGACTGCTTGGCCTGGAAATACATATATCTGCCAACAAAGTAGTAGTTTAGAGAGACACCAGCAGTGAAAAAGGGTGGTAGTGACCATTTTCTAGGATATGTGTAGTGTTCTGTTGTGAGATGTTACCTGTTGTGAGAGAACCTTAGTAAATTTACACATCTCTCACAGCAATGCTATAATACTGCTGTTGTGGTCATCATTTCAAAGATTGGTTTGTTACAGTTATATGCACAAGCCCATCTTGTGCACATCTTGTCATCTCTGTACAACTACTGCATTCTACCTCCACTTGCTTCCTGCTATCAAGCTTTGATCTCTGTTTACATAGTTTACCTCCGAAACTTCCCTCTATTACCAAATTAACTGTCCCTTGATGCCTCTGGATGTGTCAAATCATCATATTCTTTCCTTTCATCCAGTTGTCATAAATTTATTTTCTTCTGAGTTCAGTTCAGTACCTCCTCACTAGTTACTCAGTCATCATCTTGGACAGTTTCCAGCCACTGGCTGGGTCTGTCGGGAACACAAGCCTCTCCATCGTGTTCTGTCTTTCCACCATTCCCCCTCTTCCACCTTCGTCCAGTTCTCTCCTCTTCTCATCACACATTCCTTTACTCCCTTCACCCATCTATCTCTTGGTCTTCCTCTGGGCCTCTTCCCCTCCAGTTGCAGATCAAACATCCTCTTTGGAACTCTTCCCTCATCCATTCTCTTCATGTGTCCATACCACTGCAGTCTTGATTTTTCTATCCTGTCCTGTACTGGTTCCTCCTTTAGTCTTTCCCTCACATACAAATTTCGCAATCTGTCTCGTCTTGTTACACCCAACCTGCTCCTCTGGAACTTCATTTCACTAGCCTGTATTCTACTTTTGTCGCTTTTGTGCATTACCCATGTCTCACTTCCGTATGTCAATATGGGGACAAAGTAGGTTCGGTATATAATTCCCTTGGATTTCTGTGGCACCTCCTTGCTCCAAATAAGCCCCCTAATGCATTTGTAGAACTGCCCTGCTTTTCTGCACCTTTCATTTATTTCCATTGCGTTTCCCCCCTTACTTTCAATCACGCTTCCCAGGTACTTGAAGTTCTCTACCACTTGTAGTTTTTCCCCTCCACAAGTTATATCCACATTTGGCCTATTCTTCTTCCTTGTTGTGACGATTATTTCACTTTTCTTTGCAGAGAAATGCATTCCATATTGTGCTGCCGTTGCCTCCCATGCATCTAACTGCTCTTGCACCTCCTTCACGCAATTTCCCCATAACATCAGGTCATCGGCAAAGAGCACTGCTTTCATTTTATGATCTCCAATTGCATCTGATACTTGCTGTAGGATTTCATCCATAACAATAATAAACAATAAAGGCGAAAGTGCACTTCCCTGTCGCAGCCCATTTTCCAGCTTGAACCATGCAGTACGTTCCCTCCCCACTTTCACACAACTCTCACTTCCCTCATACATTTTTCTGACTTTTCGTGTTATCTCTTCATCTATCCCTTTTGCGTTCAGCACATCCCAGAGCTTGTCCCTACAGATACTGTCATACGCCTTCTCAATATCCAAAAAGGCCATGATTAAGTCCTTCCCGTACTCATAGTGCCTTTCCTGCAGTTGCCTTACCGCAAATATGAGGTCTGTTGTTGATCTTCCCGGTCTGAAACCGTACTGCTCCTCTTGCAGTCTACTTTCAATACTGCTTCTTATTCTCTTCTCCAGCATCTTTTCATAGATTTTTCCACAGTGGCATAGCAGGGTGATTCCTCTGTAGTTCTCACAAATTCTTTTATCCCCTTTCTTGAAGATTGGGACTATAATTCCTTTCTTCCAACCCTCAGGAATTCTGTTCTCTTTCCACACCACCCTCAGCACTCTGTATAGCCACTGGGTTCCTACTTCTCCTGCTGCTCGTATCATATCCACTGTTACTTCGTCCCAACCTGGTGCCTTGCCCCCTTTCATCCTCTTTATGGCTTCTTCCACTTGCTCGGTAACAGTACTTCAACTACTCTCTGGTCTCTATATTGTCCATGTTTCACTTCAACATAAAGTTACTCTAGAAACAAATGCTTTCTGGAAAATACTTCCTAACACATTTATAATCACTGTTAACAAATTTCTGTTTTTCAGAAATGCTTTACTTGCTGTTTCCAGAAAGCATTTTATATTATTTTTCATTCAGCATTTGTCAGTTATTGTACTGGCAAAATAGCAAAACTCATCTACCACTTTTAGTGTTTCATTTCCTAATCTAATTCCCTCAATACCACCTGATTTATGTATAAAACATTATCGGTTTACTTGTTGTGCCAAATCTGGGTAAAATCTTTAGCTTTTGACAAAATCCTTCATTATCTTCATTAGGAACAACATAATGTTGTGGCTGCTGTTGGGGCAATTTATAGCCCGTATACAGCATGTGACTGGTTGGTATACATTAGCGTTATGTCATACTGTAAGAGACTGTGTTCATATCTGCACTGCTAGTGACACTGCTCTCATAGGAACATAAACAGTTAAACACCATCAAGACGTCACTTCCATGCACCATTAAGATTACAACCACTGCACTAGTTGAAGTTGTTCTTGCAGATTCTAATTTGTACTGCTTCTTTAATAACAGAATCCCAGTATATAGAAGCAAGGGACAAATGTTTAGTTTCATTCTTTGTTTATTTGTGAACTGGTACTCAGCAACTGCTGATTTCTCAAGTTCTTGATTTTTAATGTGCCATAGGTTTTCTGCACAGTGATTGTTAATGGTACAGATAGGCTGGTTGATGTAGTTGCTTCCACACTCACGAAGAATGTTATAAATTCCAAGCACCTTGGAACTAAGGCAGTCCTTAACCAGGCACAGCAGACCCTTTAATTTCTTAGGTGATGAGAAAATAGGTCTCCTGCCTCTTGTTCCCAGGACCCTACCTATTTATCTAGGTCTAGCACGACAGAAAGGAAGAAGCACAATAGGTAGATCACCATACAAAGTTTCAGAGACCAGCTTTAAGCGAGAAATCTAGAAATTTACTACAACCCCTATGTATCGCTGTTGCAGGGACTGCGAAGACAAAATATGGAGGATATGCTACAACCCTAATGTTTCCTCCTCATATTTTATCCCTGATAACTTCAGAGAATGTATTATGGTGAACAATGACAAAAGTTTTTCTAAAGTTACAAATGTTATAAATGTGGGATTATCTTTCTTCAGCATATTGTCTAAAGTAAGTCGTAGGGCCAGTACTGCTTCATGTGTTCTGACATTTCTCTAGAACTCGAAGTATTTTCTCAAGGTTGGCTTCTACCATTCTTTTGATGTTTATTCATGGTAGTGTTTTTCATCCAAGACTTATTAAATTGATGGTTTGGTAATATTCAGACCTGTCAGTACGTTACTTTTGTTTTTATTGGGATTATTACATTTTTCATTAAACCTGAAAACTTTTTTCATATATTGTGATTCTACATACAAGGTGGAACATTTTGTCATGGTTCTTCAAGTTTGAGGATATTCAACCTGTGTCATATATTCATATTTTGTAATGTTTTTTTTCCGCCAAGGATTTTAGTAATTCTGAGAGAATGTCATCTATTTCAGCTGTGTTGTTTTGACCTAGGTATTTCAGTGCTCGGCCAAATTGTTGTGCAGTATTGCATTTCCCATCACATTTTCATCCACTTCATTGTCCTTTTTCATATTATTGTCATCAAGGTTATTTCCTTTGTATAACCTTGCTGTATATTCCTTCCACCTTTCAGCCTTCCCTTCTTTTCTTAATACTGACTTGCCATATCACCTCATGATATTCGTACAGCTGCTCCTCTTTACTCCAAAGGTTTCTTTAATATATGTATTTAAGCCATGCATGCTCCTACAGCTTTACATTTTCCCTATAGGCACTGCTGCTTTCCAAGTTTGCACTTTATGTCTGTCTCATTATTTGGGCATCTGTATTACATTTTGTCTCCTCCATTTGCTGCATTTTGCATTTTTTTCCTTTCATCAATTACATTCAGTATCTCATATTATTGAAGGATTTTTAGTGGACATTGTCTTTTTACCAAGCTGTTCCTCTGCTGCCTTCATTATACTATCTCATAAAGCTATACATTCATCTTTTGTGTTGCTTTCCCCTGTTCAGGCAGTAGTTGCCTAAATACTCCTTTCAAACTCTTAACCTCTGGTTCTTTCAACTTATCTATGGCCCATCTCCTTAATTTTTTACCTTTTTGCTATTGTTTCAGTTTTAATATACAATTCATAATAAATTAAGGCCAATGTTTACATCTGCTCGTGGAAATATTTTGCAGTTTGAAATTTGAGTTATATATCTATGTCTCACCAATACATAGTAAATGTGAAACCTTCCAGGTCTCAAAGTCTCTTCCACATACACAACCCTCTTTCAGAATTCTTCACTCAAATGTTATAAGTGATTAAATTTTGCTCTCTGCAAAATTATAGCAGGTGGCATTCCCTTGGAGTCCTTCCTCCCAGTCCATGTTCTACTATTTTTTCTTCACTTTGTTTCTACTGTTGAATTCCATTCCTACAATACAATTAAATTTTTGCCTCTGTTAACATAAATGAATAATATTGTTTATCTCATCATGCATTTTTCAACTCTGTTCACCATGTGCAGGGCTAGAATGAGTGTGGGTGTCTCGGATTTTTGTCTGTTGTGACTATGACAGTCCATTCACTACACTGTTCAGAGTACTTTACCTCCATTCTTATCTTCAGATTCTCTATTACACTTGTTTCATTTTGAGTTGATAATCCTGTACTCATCTGACTAGAGGGCTTGTTCTTCCTTTGACCTCAGTTTACTAATTTTCACCACATCTAACATCAGCCTATCCATTTTCCTTTTAAAGTTCTCTAACATGTGTACTCAATTAAGCGATCTAACATTCCACACTCTGACTTGTATAATGGCAGATTTGTTTTTTTCTGATGACAGCAACCTCCTGCATAGACCCTTCCCATAGATCCGAATGAGGCCCTGTTTTAGCTTGAGAATATTTTTCTCAAGAGGATGCCACCATCTCTAAACCATATAATAGAGCTGCATATCTTCGAGAAATATAAGAGCTGTAGCATCTCCTTGCTTTCAGCTATTCATAATACCAAAATGGCATGGCCATAATGACAAATGGCCAGATCAATCATCCACACTGTTACCCATGCAGCTATTGAAAATGTCCCACTTTAGGAATCATATGACCTCTCCACAGATACCCCTATAATATTGTTAAACGTACAGTACGGTTATCTGCATAAGTGAGGCAAGCAAGCCACTCTACAGCAGTATGGTCCATTTTTCATGGGTGAGATTGCTTTAATGTCATGTTGGACAATACATAGCAATGTTCTACCCATGTTGAAGCTTCTGTTAATAAAATAATTGAGGATAGGTTTGGGATACACCTCTACTTGATCACCCACCATGTGACTCAGACAATTTACTGTAGGATAGTTTTGTTACATATACATACAATAAAAAAACCTAACATTTAATTACCTCTTGTTCAAATTATCATTTCATCCTTTATTAGTTGTCCTTCTGAATAGTAGCATTTTTCCCACTGAATGTGCTGTAGCCTTGTGTTTAGAACCTCTGCTTGCATGGAAATATGTTTTTGTCCATTAACTTGTTACATATTGTCATCAGCATATACTGCAGAGTCCATGCATATAATTTCAATTGGAGTGTGTGAAGCATAAAATTCTTTTTATTTCTGTTGTATGTGTGCTTACAATGATTCTCCTCAAATAATTTTGGTCTGCTGTGTAGGAAAATTATAATTTCATTAATGTATATGGGGGGAACAGTTAGAATTTGCAATTTCCAAAATAATTGGAAGCAACATTCTGTTTGCTGTGCAGTACACATGTATCTGATGATTTTGTTCTGCAGTTTCAGTATTCAAGATACACTATTTGAACTTTCCAGAAAGTTATACAATGACAGATTAAAAATAACTGTGGTATGTCATTTTTCGTGTACTCATGTCAGTAGGATTTTCTAGTATTTGCATTGCAAATGCAAAGCTACTTAGTTTATTTGATAGGATGTCAATATGTGTATTCCAGCTGAGTGCTTGTCCAGATTTAGTTGTAGGAAGTGGATTGTGTCAACTTCTTCCACAAGATGATTGTTATGTTGTATATGAAATTCCATAAGTTTCAAATATTTGATATTGAAGTGTACAATATGTATTTTTTTCAATGTTCAGTTTCAACCCATTTAACTGGAACCAGTTTTATAATGTATCCAGTTAGCTTTCGATGGAGCTTGCAATTTTCTCTGCATCATCATCTTCAATTAAAGCAGAAGTATCATCTGCAAACAGAATTGATGGGAATTTGTATTTACGGGTAAGTCAGTTACGTAGAATAGGAACAAAACTGTCCCCAAAATGGAGCCTTGAGGAACACTTTGTGATACTGTACTCCATTTAGAATAAGAATTCACTGCATTTGAAGTGATATTTACCCTTTGTTGTCTGTTGTAGAAGTATACTGTGAGCCATTTCAGAGCATTGCCCTTAATCCCATATTTGTAGATAAGCAAGGCCTTCATCACATAGTGAAATGCTTTAGTAAGATCACAGAAGATATCTGCAACTTGACTTGTCTGATCCAGTGATTCTCATATC
The DNA here is from genome assembly GCF_021461395.2 of Schistocerca americana. Classification (NCBI taxonomy): domain Eukaryota; kingdom Metazoa; phylum Arthropoda; class Insecta; order Orthoptera; family Acrididae; genus Schistocerca; species Schistocerca americana. Next base: position 767,412,454 of record NC_060130.1, read on the forward strand.
TTTTCAATAAAGTTATTCATTGCATCCAGATTGTTATTGCTGGTTGGAATCCAAATTGCTTGCTAATAATAATATCACTTACTACTATAAAATTTTTGATATGGTTTGCATCTACTTTCTCTAACACTTTTGACAGGACTGGAAGACTAAAAATAGTGCAGTAGTTTCCCATGTCTTCCCTCAACTCTTTCTTGAACAGGGGTCTGACTTTGGCATACTTCAAGATAATAGGAAAGCATCCCAGTTCAAAAGATTGGTTGATTATTTTTGTTAGGAGAGGTGCTATTATGTCACAGACTGCTTTAATCACTTTTGTGGGTATCCCATCTCACCCAGTAGAGTTTTTTTAGTGATAATGTAACATTTTCCACATGCTTTATTTGTGGCTTTTTAAAAAATCTGTGAGATACTTGGCTTCATGTTAGTGCTGAAAGATGGATAAAATAAATAAATAAATAAACTTCTTGGTGGAGTTCAAAGGGATTTACTTTACTCAGATACTCTGCTATGTCAACATCTGACTTTGTCACATTTATGATGAAGTTTAAATGCTGCTCTGATATTTGAGCTGAGTTTACAATTTAAAGCTACCATCTACTTTAATCCTAGAAATTTCATTGCTACTAACTCTACTGCATAACTATAATTTGACAATGAACCACACTGCTTTTGTCTTACTTTTATGTTGTGCGATGAACTTTTCTTTGCCATTTGCTTAGCTGCCTTCACAACCTTTTCAAATATACAGTAGCGGTACAAAGTCTAACATAATCTGTTGTTGTTATATTTCAGTGAATTGTGGAGTTCCCTCTTCCTGGCACTAGAAATTTTTGTACTCCGACTTATCCATTTAAGTTTACTAGTCTTTTGTTACATGTTGTTCTAAGTGGAAAAGTTTTCATTTCAAGAAAGCTACTTAAAAACTTGTCAAAGTTGCTACTGTGTGAAGTACAGCTGTCATAGGACCATTTAACCTTTCTTAATTCATTACTAAATGTATTTGAGTGCTTTTTTTTTTTCATTAAATTCCTTTTCATATGGCTTTTGTTACATAAAATCTCTTTCTTAATTTTTGGTTATTCAGTGAATAATGCAGAATGGTCAGATATTCCCAACTGTAAACAAAGTACAGGTCATTGACTGTGCATTTACACTTGGGTGTTCCAAGTCATTTACTTTGAAGGCTAAGCTTTTTTGTTAAGTCAGTGAATCTGGACACATAATTGCTTTCAACTATGAAATTAATATTGAAGCCAGCAGCTATTACAATCTTTTTCATTTTTTTCTTTGCTGAGATTTTCAAGCAGGCACTGAAATTTCACCAGAAAAGCTTTAATTGTAGCTTTCTATGGTACCGTGTAAATAGAAACTTCTATGACATTTAGTTCTGTCAGTTCAATACAGAATCTTTCAAATCCACAGTATTCATTCAAATGATTAAAATCATTTCATATTTTATATCAGAATGAGTAAGTATGCCAGTGCCTCAATTTGATTTTTTCTCATTTACAAAAGCTGTTTGCTACGTCGAAATTTTCGATTTTATTAAGAATTTTAATATTATCAAATGTAAGCCAATGTTCATTGAGGAAAATGACATTGATATTTTTACATTCAGAAAGAATAATTTGTAATTTGTCAGCTTAATGGCTCTTGTTTGAAAAGCTGGCACTTAGACTAGTTATACTCAAGTGCATTATGTAGGGAAATTCTTTGTCATTTATGGTTTTGACCATACTCTTTCTTGGGTACCATTTTGATATAACTTGTTGTTCCCAACCACTGTTCCTCATCCTCATCTTTTCTTACAAGTTTCCCCTATTATTCAGAATTTTATGTGAATCAGCAAACATTCTACTAAGAATTTTGGATCTTAACCTATTTAAATGGCCAATGTCAACATCGGTTCCCGTCAGATCACCAAAGTTAAGCACTGTAGAGGGGCTGGGCTAGCACTTGGGTGGGTGACCATCCAGTCTGCCAAGTGCTGTTGGTGAGCGGGGTGTACGCAGCCTTTGTGAACCAAACTATTTGATTGTGAAGTAGCGGCTACGATCTCGTAAACTGATATACAGCCAGGAGAACAGTGTGCTGACCACATACCCCTCCATATCCACATCCAGTGACGCTTGTGGGCTGAGGATGACACGGCAGCCAGTCGGTACTGTTGGGCCTTCATGGCCTGTTCGGGCAAAGCTAAAAGTTAACGTATTTAAATGAAGACTGTCTTTATCCAAGCATTTATTGCTTAAGGACTTACTTGGATTTATAAACATAGCTCATAGATCATTATGGTTTTTGTGTAAATCACAGATTGTTCTTTCTATATATCAATCACTGACTGATCTTCTTTTGACAATACCACTTGCCACTATTCTTTTATTTGTGTAATCATTCAGTGATGAAGCAACAGTGGTTATTGGAGCAGTATACTGGAAACTTGTGCTTGATGCCTGTCATGTTTTGCACATTGTTCAGTGAGTGTTGCATCATGAAATTTCATACACAATGAAACTTAAATTTCATAATGTATCCTGTCATTCCAAAAACTCCTGAATTGTTTAGTGATCACAAAGTATAACATAATAAAAAATTATTTGAAATCAGCATATAGACAGTATATGGTGATGACATTAGAAGAGTAATTTTTTGTCATGTATAAGTTTGTGTGTGTGTGGGGGGGGGGGGGGGAGATTTGAAGGTGTTCAATTCAATAATTGGATAAGGTTCATGCTGTGACATAAATTTGTGTTTGTAAGTGACTTATTGATCAGATTTGTTCAGGGAGAATACACTTTTGCTGTAATACAGAATAGGTGCTGATTGTCAGCGAAAGTTACTCATAGCACTTTGTCCAATAGCTTGTTAATATTTACTGAAACATGTGGTATAAAAAAAGAAATCAGATTGTGGCTACAAATAAAATTTAGGTAGTGATGGCCAGAATGAAAACAATGACCGCCTTTCAAACAAATAGCAAACCATATGATGAGAGATTGCATTTGCAACGTTTGGACTGATGAAAACAGAATGTTATATAAAAATAAGATCATCTGGAAGAAGTATGTGCTTTTACAAACTGTTGTTATACTCGAATAATTGAAATACGGAGTTGCTGCACATATGCTTCAACTGCATTTAAGATACACCCAATAGTGAAGATTAAAGAGCAAGTTCGTAAGTAAAGACTCCAGAATACTCTGCCGGGACTGAAAGGGGCCGCTTTCTTTCGCAGATCTCGGAAAGTACTGTTCCCGTAATTGCTCTAGAAAGGAAATTGAATACGTTATTTTTTCCGAGTTTTTTTTAGCGTTACACACAGAGTTGTATTAGCGGAAACGCTGTTAAATTCTAGAGTTGGCGTTAAGAATAGAATCATGCTGAGTAAATGTGAAATGATGCAGAGTAATTTCGTTTGGGGGTAAATAATATTTCATAACAGCCTAAAAGCGCGGTCGGCGCGACGCACGGGCCGGCTGAGAACGGGCCCAAGGGCCGTTGAGTACTGCCATCTACCGCAAACTCAAAAGCTTTCGCAACAACCTGCTGCGAGTCAGTATTTTGCGCCGGCTTGCCTGTGGTGGACGTGGAGCAAGTGAGAACAAAACGAGAAGTCATGGCTACGAAGAAAGGTAATTTTATGTGAATTTCAGTAGTTTGTGGCGCTGTTGCCATACAGCAGATACGAATATGTTAGTTTTCCAGCGATGCTGTAGATTTTTCAGTTTTCATCATACTTGCTTCATCCATAATTCTGATTCGGAAAAAAGTCTTTTCACCGAATAGACGATAGTTCTCGTGAGAAATGATTGATTATACCAAAAGCATTAAGTACACTGGCAATATAGATAGCATGCCAACAAGATAAGCAGTCAAATTGCTGATTAAAATTCTCGATTTTGAACACGTTTGACATTGCGATGTGAAGAGTGACAGCCTGCAAGCAGTCCTTTAGGTTTTCATGAGGTGCCGCTTCTGAAAGAACTTGTGACCATTCGTGCTGCCCTTCTTTGTATACGTTTTCAGTACACACCAACCCCCCCCCCCCTCCCCTCCCCAGGTAGTCCTCGTTGTTGTGGGTCCCATATACTTGAGCAGCATTCTAGGATGGGTTTTACGAGTGGTTTGTAAGCAATATCCTTTGCAGACTGCGTTTACCTAGTATTCTTCCGATGCTTAACCTACGACTAAGTCCACATATTCGTTCCATTTCATATCCCTAAAAGAGTGCCAAACCCAGGTGTTTACATGAGTTGACCGATTCCAGTTGCAACACGTCAGTACAGTAGTCGTGGGATACTACGTTTTTTCGTATTGTGAAGTGCGCGGTTTTACATTTTTCAGTGTTTAAAACAACTTTGAAATCTTACCAAAATCTGACTGAATATTTGTGAAGCTTTTTCAGACAATCCTTCATTATAGATACCGGTAACTATATCATCTGGGAAATTTCTAATGTTACTATAAATATTGTTGGCAAGGTAATTAATATATAACATGAACAGCAATGATCCTAACACACTTCCCTGTGGCACTCCCGAAGTTACTTCATCTGTCGATGACACTCCATCCAAGATAAAATGTTGCGTCCTCTGTACCACAAATTTCGCTTGATACCCCATACAGTCGTACTCTTGATAATAAACGTAGATGTGATAAAGAGACAAATGCTTTTCGGAAATCGGGAAATGCTGCATCTACCTGACTACCTTGATCGAGGGCTTTCAGGACGTCATGGGAGAAAAGTGCAAGTTGCACATGACCGAAGTTTTCGAAATCCATTCTGGTGGGCATACAGGTCATTCTGTTCGAGATATTATATCTGAGCTCAGAATATGCTCTAATATTCTACAACATTCACACAACACAGGATATTAGGCGTTTTGTCGATTACTTCTGGTACACTTCTTGGAGAGGAGTTTTACGCGTGCTTTCTACCAACTATTGAGTAAGCTTTATTGTTTGAGGGTCTGTGGTCGAGTATTGTTAAAAGAGGGCCTTAGTCGTAAATTCGATATAGTACCTGATAGGGTTCCATCAGGTCTTGGAGTTTTGTTCAGTTTTAACGACTTCAGCTGTTTCTCAACACCACTCGCACTAATATCTGTATCTCTCATCATTGCAGTGGTTCGAGAATTAAATTGGGGCAATACCTCCGGATTTTCATTTGTGAAGGAACGTTTGGAAATGCAGTTTCAGATTCTAACACGGCGGATTTGACGTATTTGTCTATTGTGTCAAATACCCTACCTCCATTTCCCATTATCCTATCCAATCGATATATGTTTATATGTTCTCCAAATATCTCACTGCTATGAATTTCAGGTTTTAATCAGCTTCCTGTGCGTAAAACAATGTGTACTCCACATTCAGACACTGGCATTTTGTTGGGATTGCTTCGACACTTAAGTATTTCTTCCCGAAGACTGACCGAAAATATCGGAGGAAACCGAGGGAGGGTTTTTTTTTCGTCAAGTCTCCCTGAAGCACAATGTGCGTAGGCATCGTCTACAAAACATCTATACTAATACACTTTTGTATTGCGTTGTTACTTATTGCTTTTCAGTGTGGTCATCATCCTTCAGACGCCTATCCCACGTGTACACTAAGGCATCAATGCCAGCATCGGTAGTATTTGCATCAAGGTACTGCGACCAAGTCACGTCGTTTTTCTGAACGTTCATGTCAGTGTGACAACACCCAAGTGCTTCTCCAGTGTTTCGCAGAGATCGTAATCACTGGCTGCTCGACCAAACTTTGGTAGTAGCAATTGAAACGGTAGTAACAACCACGCCCTTTCGAACATTACACGTCGTGTAATATTAATAGATGCACCGTTGAAAACGTCTCATGGCGACTTGGGTCCGGTTATTTCATAATGCTTGATGTGAGTAGCCTGTTAGCAGAATGAGACGAGATTAAAACTTTCTTACAGTCGTATCTCTGTATACAATATCACGTGTAAGTAGTCTGAGGCGAAGAATTTTTAATCAGTCAATATTTTCCGAAGATCTTCACACGATATAAGGAAGAACTTGATCCTTCTATGCGCAAATTCTAATAATTAATAATAATAATACTTTTCCCACCAACACTCCATAGGTTACTGTCAACATGACAATTATAAATTAAACGCACACGTACGCATTTTACCCACTAGCGAAATTAATAACTGCAAACAAGTACTCACTTAGTAAATCGAAAGTAACCTCATTATATAAACGAGATCTCAGTAAAGATACTTCGTTTATTCACATTAGAGAACCAGACAAAATTTTGTGGAGTTACAGTCTGTCTGAAAGCAGAACAACGAGCAGCACTCATGGTGGGGAAGTTACCTTTCGTGGAAGAACACTACAGCTGGTGTACAGGATGACTAAGAACCAATTTCTCCCCTAGCAGTGTAGAACAGTGTGCAGAGATTTACACAGATTCTATCCATATGCATTACTTCCGTTTTATTAGTAACTCATAGCTGCATTCAGTGTAACATTAACGCATATTGTGCAAAATAAACACTCTCCGGTCATGTCTGTGCACTGCGTCGCCAGTGATTCATAAGGCGTTCTGTGAAGGGTCCTTATAACTTTGTGAAACACCCTGTAGTTGCCTCTTGTGTCGTAGTGGGGTAGATAGAGTGGGGAATCACCTGCTCGATCATCAGTCTGCAGAGCTGAGGAGGAGGAATGTGCATCAACACAAACCGGCAACCCACCTTCTCTCGCGCTTCTACCGCCACGCATCTCCCCTTTCCACCCTATTATACACTTGGAACATAATTTATCCTTTAATATGGCTATACTGTAGTTAGATGAGTACCCACATTTAATATTTGGTTTAGCCCACAACATTTGACGATGAAAATTAATTTTATACTGTTAGAACAATATTTCTAATAACTGTGAGTTTTCCGTCCCCTCGTCCGCCCCATTAGCTGAATGGTCAGCGTGTTGGAATGCCACGCACGGAGGCTCAAGTTCGATTCATGGCTGGGGTAGAAGGTTTTCTCCCCATAGAGACTGGTTTTTGTGCTGTCATCATCATCATCATCATCATCATCATCCCCATTGTTGACGCGCAAGTCGTCCAATGTGGCGTCTCACTCAATAATACCTGCCCATGGCGGACGAACTTCCCGCCTGGGAACGCCCGGCCACTGGCGTCATACGATCATTTCCATTTACATGGAAGCTATTAGCCCTGGAAAAAGCAATGAACTGGACATTTAATGTGGTTTAACTTATTGCTGGGAAACATTTTCGGTCGAATCTCCGGTTTTAGATTTATTCGAGACTAGAGCACTGCAGCCTTTTTTGTTCGGGTGTCATAATGTGTGAAAGGTGCTAATGCTCATAGTGACGAGGAACAACTGACGTTGTGGCAGTGATACTATGGAATTTGTCTGAATTTTAATATTTTTCGTATACTATTTTTGTCGTCAGTTTCATTCTTTGTGGATGACATCTCCAAGGTGACTGACTCCACGGTGTTTGGAATGCAACTGAATCGCGTCGCTTGGTGCATTCCACGTTTTCCTTCTGGTACCCCGCTGTGGTATCGCCTATTGGAAAGTGAACACCTTTTCCCTCCATTTTTCATTTAACAACCTGGTTATGGATGTCCTGTATCTGTATTACAGGCAAACTTCTCCTGTATTTTAATTTTTGGCCAACTGGAGAATTTATTACCCTGTAGGCTTTAATTTATTGTTTGCCCACATGGTGATTCTACGCTACCATTATTATTATGCACAGCTTCTTTAAAACTTGCTTCTGTTTCATCAGTACGCGCAGTTCATTGTTCTAAATTTCACTAACAAGGAAACATTACCAACTCGACCTCATATTTTAAGGAGTAAAAATTGCAATTGCAAGATCTCAGCCACAGCAGTCGAACCCGCCCGAAAAATTGTACTATAATTCTGATATTACGTGGCTATGACCATGTTAATATACAGCTTTTAAATTTCGCGCGGACCGGTTGTTCGTCACCCGCTCCGCCCCATGGCAGCCATCTAGTACTCGAGCATGAATTGCTGTAAAGCAGAGTGACAACCGGAGCACCCCTATTTGTGGGATGTTGAAGGCGACGGAGGAGAGGTGGACACATCTGCCAAACGTGTTTTGGAATCTTTTTCGAGAACAGATGATGTTATACGCGAAAAATAGGTAAGTATGGCACATAGTCAGTCAGTCCCACGAACAAATACGTTCAGTATTATTTAACAATATTGTCGCATTGATATTCAGCAACAGAAGAATTATTATGAATTATTTTCGATTTGCAATTTACCCATGACAACCAAGTTGAAGAACAGCCCGTCTCCTGCATATGTACTTCAATTAAACATAGTTAGCTTTAAAATCTAAAGAAAACAACACGCAACAGTCGTGTTGACACAGAAATAGCACTCCGCTGCATTTGTAAATCGTTAACATAAAATTTTTCAAAGTAAATAGATCTCTGATATAAGCTAATGGTAAGAAACCGCGCCCTTTGTCATTATGAAAAATGCATGTTACCAGGGTCACAGCAGTATTTCACAAACCTCTTACTCACTGCACTGTACAGACCGGGCGAAGAGGCGCAGTGGTTAGCTTGCTGGACTCGCATTCGGGAAGACGACGGTTCGACCCCGCGTCCGGCCATCCTGATTTAGGTTTTCCGTGATTTCCCTAAATCGCTTCAGGCAAATGCTGGAATGGTTCCTTTGAAAGGGCACGGTCGACTTCGTTCCCCATCCTTCCCTATTCCGATGGGACCGATAACCTCGCTGTTTGTTACCTCAAATCAACCAACCACTGTACAGTACTTCGCGCTGCGACTGAAGAGGGGCATAACGAGTGACAAGCAGCCGGTGCGCGCGAAATTAAAAAGCTGAGCATTCGGTGGGTCATAAGTGAGCACTATCAGAATTATGGCCCAAATTTTCGTGTGAGATCAATTTCTGGGGCTGATATCTTGCAAATGTGTTTCTCTGTAAATTTTTATACGGCGCGAATCTAAATTTCTCATTCATTCATTTATTTTCTGACGCTGCTCAATGTAGACTCTCTATGAATTTTCGTTGAATTTCCCGCTCAAACGACTACGAGTTTCATTATTGTAACATTTCCCCTCATACGTGATATATCGTGTTGTTTCATCGTTTTAGACTCGTCATTGCACCTAGGAAACCATTGTATTAACTCTGTTAATTTGTGAAAGTCTGGTTTATTCCTAAGGTGGGTTTCGCTAGCGAGCGAGCCTTAAAAAGTGAACCTAAGCGAATAAGGTGACGTCACTTACTGCGTTCTTAGGAAGCTGTTTTCTCATCAAATTTAATTCAATACTTCCTTTTCTTGTCTACACGAACTATACGTATATATTTGTCTTGTGGTCGATCTTAACGTCTTTCACAAAGGTATTCTGTTTGCTGATTTCGTCACTTGAACGCATTCGGGAGGACGACGGTTCAGTCCCACGTCCGGCCATCCTGATTTAGGTTTTCCGTGATTTCCCTACATCACTTCAGGCAAATGCCGGGACGGTTTCTTTGAAAGGGCACGGCCGATTTCCTTCCCCATCCTTCCCTAATCCGAGCTTCTGCTCCGTCTCTAATGACCTCGTTGTCGACGGGACGTTCAACACTAATTTCCTCCTCCTCCTCCTCACTTGAAGATAAATTTCTCGAATATACGGTTCTTCAATGACTTGGTGGACGGGTCGAAAGTAGCCTCAATGCAAGTGCCAACTTTTTGGATCAGGAATGCGCACAATAACTGTGGAACATACTCGTCTACTTACGCACGGAAGTTCCTGTCGACTTTAGGCCCTGATGTTGAGCCAGTTTGTCAACTTCTAATGACTCCCTGATATCCGTAACGCACAGCTCTATATCAAAGTGGTGAAGCTACCCATCGACGTGATAAATATTTTCAGTAATACCCAGGCCTTCCAAAGTGTCGATGAGGCACTACGTTTGCAGAAGACATACTAGTCGAAAATGAGAAATGAACATCCTGAGACAATGGTGTCACATCAATAAAACTTCATTCATAGGTTGTACACTAAATGTGATCACAATACAGTGTTATACTGCTGTAGACACGCAATCTTGAATAACAAATTCATTAGCTAAAATAAGTGTCGGTAGTCACAACAGAGTTCACGCTGCTTTCATCTGTATCTGCAACTGGTCAAGGGATGTCGCCGCCAATATAAAGACCGAAGCAAAGAACTTACCATGTCCCACACATGTTCAGTGGCAGCCGGCCGTTGTGGCCGAGCGGTTCTAGGCGCTTCAGTGTGGAACTGCGCTGCTGCTACGGGCGCAAGTTCGAATCCTGCCTCGGGCATGGATGTGTGTGATGTTCTTAGGCTAGTTAGGTTTAAGCAGTTCTAAGAATAGGGGACTGATGACCTCAGATGTTAAGTCCCATAGTGCTTAGAGCCATTTGAACCATTTTTTGCTCAATGGCTGATAGGTCTTGTGACTCTGATGGCCAGTGGAGCAGACGAACATGGTGGCAAGCGCGTTGGATAACGCGAGAAGTGTGACAACGAACATTGGTTACTAATATGTATGTTGTTACGAATATATCTCATACTGTTTCTGTGTACAAAAATTATAGATTTTGGCCGTACACGCCATGGTGCAGGATTTGGCTGCGTATATCGCTGTCAGATGCTCCCGTCCGTTCAAAAAGTTTCGAGACTCGATTTAAAGAAATAGGCGAGATGGTGGTTTCAGTGCTTTAGGTGTTGCACATAGTCTCTCCTCATTTAACTGCAACGCACAGAACTTTCATAAAACCACGTGAAACTGTCACAAAACTGTTTGGGATGCTGTTGAACTAGCGCGTTGCATTGACTTGAATGTCGGTTATGTCGTCAGCGTGTCGACCTTTCATGTGAATTTTTGCACTTCTTAGTTTTGTGGTAGGTTCATACTAATAATACAGAGTCTCGGCACTCATGATGATTCCTTCTAGGAAAGGACTGTCGACGTTTTGCATTTCAACCAAGTCGCGACAGGCGTCCACACTTCCTTATTTTTATTCGGGAATCGAGGTGTGTGGGACATGTGCGACAAACTTTGCACACACTTTTCTCTTCTTCGAAACATTTTGGAGAATGCCTTGAACACTTTAGTTTGGGATGTTGTTCCATTGCGATTTGTGTCACAACAAGCGTGACACACAACGGCCGCAGGTCAACTATTTAACACTGCCTGCTCACAACCGACTGGTGGAATGCGCATATGCTGTTTACAGTTGCTAGTTGAAGGTGCCACCGTGGTTACTCCGCTGACGTCGCTTATACGCCAAGAATGAAACCAGTGTCGGAACTTGTTCCCGTTGGAAGGACGGTGTCCACTACGATAGTTGCCGCTTTCCCGATCGGCTTCACATTCGCGAAGTACCATCAAAGGCGCCAAGGGAGAATGTACTCTCATCACTAAGATAACTTCACTCTATCCGTGCCTCCTGTTGCGTCTGTCACTATATCATGGGAGGCAGGCTGTGCGTTGATATGTGATACAAGAGCTTGCTAGTGACTCTAACTGAAACTGTGGGTGCAACATTGTTCTAATTTGTGGTGAGGTCGCGGTTTGATCAGCAATAGCAGCTCCTCTGATCAGCGCCCGAGGCCTGAATTTGTATTGCATTGCCTCCTAGAACCAGTACGAGGAACATAGACGCTGAGGACAGCAGCTTCTCCGTTTCCGAGATGCTCGTCACAAGGTGCGGGGCCTTATCACTCTGCCCTTTGTCAAGTCGCCTACGTCAGCGTATCTCCCCATTTGTGATCCATATCGCCGCGAGAATGATTCGCCATCCGTTTCTGTTACGCTTATATACTTTCATGGTAACTGAAGTATTGTTTTGGCTCGTCTTTGTATTTGAAGCTCCATTATTTTTGAAAACCATCATTATGGTTTGAGCATGATGTCATTTTCGCATACATCTGAATGTTTTACCTCATGATCTCTGAGTAAAAGGATCCAGATCATTTTCTGTTAGCACAAGGTTCAGGAGTGTAGCTGTCAGACTTGCATATTTCATGTTCTTGCTATCAAATGTCACTATTTATGTCTGATTAAAGTCATTTGTAGTCAGACATTACAACCAGCAATCGATTTCCGTATTAATCTTCTGGTGCTATGTCCGTTGCATTATGCACAGATCTGTTAACTATAGCTATGCCTATTCGATAACGTACGCAGAGAAGGGCTGATAAATTCTTTGTTTCTCTGTCTCAGCTAATTAATGTTTGGGTCTGGGATTATTCGTATTCTTCATAATGTACCATTCATGCAGTGTTCATACATGAGACTAAATGTCCGTGAAGATTCATCCAGATCAGATGTTTTTTAGGAAGGTTTTTTAAAGTTAGATAAAGTAAAGTTCTTGAAAAAACGTAGAATGCTGAGAAAAATAACGTTACCTTGATAAATTTGTTAGAGTGCATAGGATTATGAATTACTTAAATTTTGTTTGTAGCACGAAGTCTGAACAATCTGCTGTGTAGACTTTGCTGCTTTGGAACTCATGGAATCCGACTAGAAAATACGGTGGCCTACGTCAGAATGTTTGTCACAGATATTTAGAGACCAAACTTATACCAGATTCATCACAATCACGGTTAAAATATAGGTTCATTATTGTTTTAAAAAAAGTTTGTGCAGAACTTTGCGTATGTACCTTCAGACTGATTTAACAGTTGAAGAACAGCTGTACTCTAAATGAAGGAATGTCTTTTGACACGAGTAAATAGAAATGTTTTAATAGTGGAAGATGTGTGATTGTGAGACTGCGATAGAAAACGTTTATGGTATCATAGGAGAATGTTCACAACTTTTCGATAATTGCGAGGTCTAAATCGTCTCATTCAAATGTCAATAAATGTCGTTTTCTTTGTGATTCATGTGAAATTCATTATTGGATGGTGGTGAGCGAATCTGTACGACGATGTTATATGTTGATTCATTCCGTTCAATGATCGTATAGTGTTTACATACAGATTGGGATCTGCTACCTCGTAATGATAACCAATCCATACACGTGAGCGCCGTAAGAAGTTTCCCGTTGGGTTCCTGTCCTTGTTCACTACGGAAGCAAGTACTGTAGCAGACAATGTTGAGTAATTGAAGAAAAAGAGCTTAACGGTAAAGAGGGAGGGATGTCACACTGTTACTAAACCATTTTATTTAACCAAGCTATTTTATTCAAAGGACGTCATAATTTATAGTTTATTCACTACTTAATTACAGTTATAAGGTCTCCAATTGTATGTTCGTACAAAATGCCCTATTTTACACCCTGTAATGACGACAACAGATAGGCGGGAACCGCGAGTTGGTACCAGATGCAATCTTAAATTTTTCGAGGATTTAGTAATCTAAGATAAAGTACCATTTCTGCTCAAAAGTATTTAGACACATATCAGCAGACTTTAATATGGGTCGTGTCCACCCTTGACGATTATGATTGCTTGAACTCTGCAGGGAGGGGGAGGGGGGGGGGGGGGGTGCACTTTCAATGAGGTGTCTAAACGTCTGCGGATGGATGGCAGCCTGTTCTTCCTCAAGAGCCCAAACCAGAGAAGACAATAAATGTTGGACGCTGGGATCTGCAACTCATCCCAAACGTGTTCCATTGGGTTTTGCGTCGGGAGTTTGTGTAGGCCACTCCATTTCAGGAATGTTACTGTCCACAAATTGTTGCCTCGTAAATCCTGCTTCATGACAAGGTGCATTGTCGTGCTAATACAATCAATCATCGTGTCCTAACTGTTCCTCTCCTGTACACAATATACAGTGCTGTAAAATGTGTTAACATCCTTACGCACTATGCGCTTTGTTAAGCGCAATAAGGGTACCATACGCTAACCACGAGAAACACCCCCATACTGTAACACTATCGCCTCCACACGTCACTGCTGGCATTACACGTGATGGTAGGTACTGTTCTCCATACATTCGCCAGACCCAAATCCTTCTGTTGCGTTAGCACATGGTCTAGCCTGATTCATCACTCCCCAGTCGCCGGTGCTGCTACGGTCGCAGGTTCGAATCCTGGCTCGGGCATAGATGTGTGTGATGTCCTTAGGTTAGTTAGGTTTAAGTAGTTCTAAGTCTGGGGGACTGATGACCTCAGATGTTAAGTCCCATAGTGCTCAGAGCCATTTGAACTCCCCAGTCATCCACTGTCCAACGGCGTTGCTCTCTACACCACCCCAAGCGTCGCTTAGCTTAGCTTGTACCTTATGAGGAGTGGCGCGACCATTGTGCCCCATTCTTTTTAATTCCCTACTCACTAGGATTGTGCTAGCTGGACTGCTGGTGGCAGTTTGGAACTCACGATTCCTTCCGCTTTTTACAACCACAGTCCGCAGTGCTCGACGGTCGCTGTCTGTCAGTACATGAGGTCTGCCTGGTCTTGGTTTAGCTGTGATTGTTACTTCGCGTTTCCACTTCACAGTCACATCACCAACAGTCAACTTGGGCAGCTTTGGAAGGGTTGAAATGTCCCTGATGGATTCTGCTGTTACTGCTTCTCTACTGTCATCACAGTACTCCTCCCATCCTTTTATACTGGCGGGCCTGCCTCTCATTACATCTAGTAGTCATTTCCGCATTATTTAGGGGTGTCGAGGTAATTTGTTCAGATAGTGTATAATGGCGCTGTTGGGCCCCATCAGACAACCAATATTCGATATAGATTGAAAACTACTGTACTGCCTTCATTTTATGTCTAGCGGAAGGGCAATACGAGCAAGATATTGAGAGGTTAGGGCGTTTATGGAGGCACTCGGAAGCTCATTTTTTCCGGCAGTTCATTCGCGAATGGGACACGAAAGGAAGTAGCAAAAAAAGAACTAAGTACCCTCCGTCACACACTAGTGTACATGAAAGTGTAGTTGAAAGTCAGGTCAGGTGAGTTCATTGGATTATTCTTTACCGGTAGTATTGGATTATTCCCTTTCATTCTTCATCCCGCTCCGCTGTATACATGTCTTATTAAATATAAGTCCACTTCAAGAAATGACTTAGTTGCTTGATCGAAGTATCCGTGAAAATATGGACACACACTCTTAAATATAACCACTGCTGGGTATTTCAGCTCTTTTGGTTTTTTATGGCATTGCTGTATCTTCTTTATTCGTTGTTTCTGTTGACAATAAAATGTCTGTAAGTAAATTTCGACGTGTACGTTATGTGATTGAAGGTTTCCGAGAAAACATGCAGAGAGAGTGAAGTTACCGGAGGTAAAGTGCGTGCGGTAAGAATATCTCGAGCTCATATTTGCTGTCTACACTCAAAGAACTATTCGGCGATGAGCATCGTGGATACCAGCATGAAAAAGTCGTTCAAACTGCGTTATTCGCTGTGCAATGATTCGCAACTAAAAAGGTGTTGGCCTACACAGAATGCTGGTCTGAACCTGAATGAATGTGTACTGGGTATTTTGGAACGCTAATTTAGTTTCAGACCTTAAAGACTCACGCTGATATATGCCATTACTTACGTATCCCATGAATAATTCATCGATATTCTTCGTAAAATCCTTTCTTGTCTAGTCGGAAGTATGCCTAAACGAGTGGAATCTGGGAAGACGCCACTGCATAAGTTAGAGCCTTTAGCGAACTTGGACTACAGTTTGAAGTGGGTGCGCAGTAACCTTAGTACAAGCAGTGTACGAACATCTTCAGCGCCATGAGTAAGCTTTCATGTGCCTAGTAAGTAGCTTCAACCTTCTAACCAAACTTGTAATAGGAAATAAGTTTCTTCTGCAAGTCTTGAATGCTTTCTATACAACGGCACTTAAACGAAAGCACTTAGGCTGAATTTTTAGACGTCTTATTCGTCGCATAACTTGTTTCGTTCGGATTTTCAGGCAGTTATTGAGTGTTTATTAAGGATAAGGTGCAGCCAGCGCATATGAAAATGATAACCTAACCCCACGATGTGCTCCGGTTCGTTTTGGTTCATAAATTGTGCTGTTCTTAACGGTTTGACAGACAGTCGGTGCACTTAAGACGCAAAATATCTCACCCTGGCAAGAAAAGTGACACAGGCCGAAAAAACGGCATCTTTAGTTCAAGTCATTGAAAAATACGTGTGAAGTGCTTCAACGTGCACGAAAAATATAATGGAATTTACTGCCAACAATACTTACTTGAAATCTGAAGGAAACTTATACTATATCAGTATAACATGTATAGAATTAATTCTAAGGTACTGAATTTTTTAGTTGTGTCGCTGTTGTTGACGGGGTGCGATAATATGCACAGGTATAACCCTGACCAAAGAATCTGACGAAGTAAGTTTCTCCTGCAAGCTCTGAACACTGTGTGCGAATATGCACTTCAGTGAATTCTGTATTTCTTGTTCAGCGATTATCTTTGCACATTTTCCCGCCTTAAGTGCATTCACTATCTGTCAAACCATTAAGAACAGTATAATGTGTGAACCAAAATAGACGGAAGCAAATATTATTACTACGCTGCCATTTTCATACGTAGGTCGCCTTGTTATTGCTAAACACTCGAAAATATTTCACAAACCGAAACTATATGCTTGATGCCTAATTGGATAATTTAAATTTGTCGTATTCCTCACTTTTTAGCCGTTGGCTACAGAAATAAGAGTCCAACGTCTGACATCCTTCATGAGCCCACGAGCTTATAGTGGAAGACTTTACTTTTCTTCTTATCTTATTCTTTCGATAAACTCGTGTGAAGCTTACTAAGACTATTTGTCTGGTCCGTTCCTCCATACTGTTAACATTTCTTTTGTCCTACTAAATCCCTGTACAAAGCGGTAGATAACATATCAAAAGTTCATTTCGTTTCATTTCATCATATTTAGCATTTGATACAAAAATATTTTTTCTTGCTTTGTAAGACTGTTTCTCTACAATAAGCACATTTTAGCATTCAAACTTGACTTACTCTACGAATTCTCCCATATTTAATCCAATTATTGTATAAACATATCCGAAAAATCTGAAACTAAGAAAGCTCTTTAGTTAAAGTTTATGCCATAAAGAACGCCGTACAGGTGAAGTCATTCAAGTGCAGCAGTCATTCTACTTCAGCTACTGACAATCGTAGAACACAGACAAATCACATTTCTCATGTCTGTAACATGTGAAATGCAGAAACAGAAAGTGCTACTGGGTGAAATGGCGCAGTGGTTAAGGCACAGTAATCATTTATAGCAGGAATGAAGTTTAAATCTGGTGACAGACACGTTGATTTAGGTTTTCCGTTGTTTTTCAAAGCATTTCTGATGAATGATGCCAGTTTCTTCAACAAAGAAACGACTGGATCCTTCTGCATTTGTTTCGTGTGTAATACACTCTTCATTCAGTGTCTCAAAACCTAACAAAAATGGTTCAAATGGCTCTGAGCACTATGGGACTTAACATCTGATGTCATCAGTCCCCTAGAACTTAGAACTACTTAAACCTAACTAACCTAAGGACATCACACACATCCATGTCCGGGGCAGGATTCGAACCTGCGACCGTAGCGGTCGCCCGGTTCCAGACTCAAGCTCCTAGAACCGCTCGGCCACAATGGCCGGCCAAAACCTAACAAAAAAGGACTTGAAGCTCATAGTAATGTGTGTATTGTGTATTAAACTGGGGACCTAGAAACAACGGAGAGGCTTCGTCCCACCGTAGCCCTCAGTGGTTCACAGCCCCACAGCAGGCCACCGCAGTCCACTCACCCTACTGCCGCCACACACCGAACCCTTGGTTATTGTGCGTTTCGGCCCCCAGTGGACCCCCCGGGAGCATCTCATACCAGATGAGTGTAACCCCAAATGTTTGCGTGATAGAGTAATTATGGTGTACACGTACGAGGAGATAGTGTTTGCGCAGCAATCACCAACATAGTGCAACTGAGCGGAGTAAGGGGAACCAGCCTGCATTCGCCGAGGTAGATGACAAACCGCCTTAAAAACCAGCCACAGGCTGGCCGGCACACCGGACCTCGACACTAATCCGCCGGGCGGATTCGTGCCCCACTCCTTCCCGCTCGGGAAGCAGCGCATTAGACCGCGCGGGTAATCGAGCGGGCTTTCATAGTAGTATACTACCATCCGTTCTCAATTGTTGAAGTTCCATTTCGTTTTTTTGTGACTTTAGAAAAGGTATATCTGTTTCTTGTTAGCAAACATAATTTTTATTACCAACCCGTATCTTTAATTTTTTGTCCATTCTATAAACCCAGTTAATCTCAAATTCATATTAATATGTTTCTAATAGCATTATGTACATAGAATAATGTGGACTACTGTAAAGGAAGCTGCTAAGCTGTATTTGAATTCAGAAGCGACGTTTGTAGGCTCGATTAACGTGGGAGAGAATGCAGCCTCTGCGACGGAAACTTTCCCATTGAACTGCTGTAAAACGTCTTCCGCTGGGCGACATGATAGCGAGAAGAATAAAACGGGTAAAGTAAGCGGCGGTGCTGACCCCGCTAATATAATTTTTCTCGCCCGCCCAGAATAATAAACAGAAAGGAGAGAGGTACTAAAGTTACATGTCTAGTGTGATTCTCAGAACGCTTTTAACAGCTCAGATGCGAACGGATATACAGAGAGTGAATATAAATATGGAAACACCAAAAACACAACACATTACCGTGTCTAATACGATGTGGTAAAACAGCTGGCGTTCAAATCAGATTCCAGTCATTTCTGAATGGTTAAACGCAGATCCTGGGTGGTTTTCAAGGATATCTTATACCACTGTCTGTGCAAAACAGTGGCAAGTTCACGTAACAGCGATGGAGGTGGATAGCGATCACGCACCCGTCTCTCCAAAGTGTACCACAAAGGCCTAATAGTACTGAGATATGGCGACTTTGGTGGCCGGGGTAGATGCGACAATTCATCGTCGTGCTCATAAAACCAGCCCTGGACGACGCAAGCTGTGTGAACAAGGACCCTGCTGTCTTGCAACACAGCACCACCACCGGGGAACAAACAATATACCATGGGATGGACCTGATCAACCAAAATGGTCAAATAATCCTTGGCAGTAATGCGACCTTGCAGAGTAACAGTGGAGCCCATTGAATACCACGATGTGGTATGTTTCACCCTTCGGACGTAAACTCGGCCAGAAGTTGGAAACAGTGTGAAACAAGACTCATCTGACCAAATCACTTTCTTCCATTGCTCCACAACCCATGTTTTCCTGTTACGGACACTTGCATCACTGATGAATCGTTCTGGAATTCCAGCTCGCCCCACAATTCCCTGCTTATGGAGTTCCCTTCATCTTGTTTCGGTGCTGACCGGGTTCTCGAGTGCGATATTCGGTTCTGAGTTGATGTTTTTTCGCTCTCGCCGTATGCGGTATAAATCTTCGATACGGTGCCTCTTCAGCTCCATTCGTTACAGAAGCACCCCCCCCCCCCCCTCCCCATCCGAGCACCAACAGTTTGCCCACGTTCAAATGCACTAAGCTCCGACATAATACACACACATCTACACAGAACTCTTTTATGACCACGACTGACAGTTGCAAAGTATGCATAGAGGATATTGCACAAGTGCCGTTCGTGGTCAAATACAACAGCGCAGCCTGCAGGCTGGTCTAGCATCTGCAATTATGTTCAAAAATGCATTTCTCGCGGTGTTTCCATGTTTTTGTTTAACCCCTGTAACTATGGAGAGTGAAGCGTTTATGTACGTCACTCGCTGTAGCAGCATTGTTTTTAGGTGTTAGGGAAACGACGTTTTTCATAACCGTGCTGTCCTTTCTTCAAGGCCGTAACTCACTGACGACTTCAAGCGCTTCTCGGGAAGTTTTCTGTGCCTTTACTTTACCACAACAGATAAGTAATGTAGCGCTTTCGCGATTAATGGCTTCTTAGGAAGAATTCACTAGCAGTAAAATCGCACAATAAAGCACGGAACTGGGCGGTGCAGTGATTAAGATACTGTTGTCCTGATACTGAACTCGCTGGACAAGATTTTAGTCCTCTCCCTTTAAAAGAGCACACTGGTCACTTTGGAGCGCTGTAGATGGTGCAGAATTGATACCAGTTGGCCATGTGGCCCTCCACCCCCGACGAATGGCAGTAAAGAACCGTAGTGTTTGGACGGGCCCTTGACCACACCATGAATGAAGTTGCTCGATTTGTTGATATACCGGTGTGGACTGTCCAACGTGTCTACAAGGAATGGCGTACCACTCACACGGCCGGCCGGAGTGGCCGAGCGGTTCTAGGCGCTACAGTCTGGAACCGCGCGACCGCTACGGTCGGAGGTTCGAATCCTGCCTCGGGCATGGATGTGTGTGATGTCCTTAGGTTAGTTAGGTTTATGTAGTTCTAAGTTCTAGGGGACTGATGACCTCAGAAGTTAAGTCCCATAGTGCTCAGAGCCATTTGAACCATTTTCAACCGCTCACACGCCATATGAACAGAAACTCTGCGGTAGCCGACTGGAGGCGTGAGTGTAGTCCGCCGACTCGCGATTTTTCCTCTTTTCAAATAATGCAAGGCGCAGAGTGCGCCGACGACACGATAAGGCTCTTCATCCACAATGTATGGAGGATGTATTCCTGGCTGGAGGTAGTGGTGTGGTATTTTGGGGGTGTTTTTCGTATCTTGACGTAGGCCCACTCATTTAGATAACCGTGAACATGAACCAAGATGTTGGTGACCAATTATTGTTTTTCTTCTACATCTTAGTGATAGTGTGAGGACTCCTGCCTTCCGAGATGCCAACAGCCCCGTTCACAGACCTGCACGCATAAATTTCTGTAACTACTTGGAGCAGCGGGTGAAACGTAGCAATCAACATCCCCGCAATTTGGTATCTCTGTGGGATCTTAATCATGAATGAGTAACTTCAGCTGGATGTGACGTACCTGAAGAAACTTGAGAATTCTTTTCCTCGCCAAATTGATGCCACCATTAAGGCTAGAGGCGGTATTAGCGTGATATCTCCTGGCAGACCGGTTTGTTGTCTGATGCTCCTGCAGTATGTCGTATTCGTCCACAACTATGTAAAATGAAAGGTAAAGCTGCCCTCAAAAGCAAAACAAAAGCTCGCGTGTTGTTGATGGAATGCCAAACAGAATTCTGAAAAGTTGCTAGAACTTAATAAGTCATGTCCTTGGTAATATATGCAATGCATCACTGGCATAGGGAATTTTTCCAGACATGTTAAAGTATACAATTGTTAAACCTCTATATTAGAAAGGTGACAAGACAGACTTAAACAGTTATCATCCAGTTTCCTTAGTGACATCTTTTTCCGGTATATTCGAAAAAGTAATGTACTCAAGGCTGTCAAGAGTAGTCTCACACGTAAGTGGTAACACTTTGCTTAGCATATCAGAGTTTGGATTTCAGAAGGGTTGCTTAAATAATAAAATATCTCCAGTTGGTATTTTTTGTGATCTTTCCAAGGCGTTTAATTGTGTAGACCATGTTACTCACTTGTAAAAACTCTAGTTTTATGGAACTGATGGCTGTATGCACAGCTGGATTGAATCATACTTACAAGCAGAATGCAAAAAGTTGTACTGAATAATTCAAACAGTGTTGGAAGGGTAGAAAATTTTAGTGACTGGCAAGAAATCGCAATGGGAGTCCCACAGGATTCAATTCTGGGTCCACTCCTATTCCTTCCACGTAACATTCAATAATCTGAATTGATACTTTTTGCAGACAGTACTAGTGTTATAATAAATTCCATTTTGAAAAAGCACACTAGAATCAATTCTGCAGAATAGGTCATACCAACAATTTATGTAGTACATGACCAGGAGTCTGTAAACAGAGTAGAATATTCCAAATTTTTCGGTGTACATATTGATGAAAACTTGAACTGGAGGAAGCATATTACTGAGCTTGTCAAACAGTTAAGCTCAGCTACTTTTGCTCTTCGTATAAGTGCTGAACTTGGAAACAAAATAATCAACCTGCTGACATATTTTGCATATTGTCACTCAATAATGTCGTATGGAATACTTTTCTGGGATAACTCGTCATTTAGGAAGAAATTATTTATTGCACAAAGACGAGCAGTAAGAATAATATGGGTTGTTCCCTCACGGACGTGATGAAGATTCCTCTTCAATGAGCTAGGCATTTTAACTGCGCTGTTTTAATACATATATTCGCTAATGAAATACGTCATGAATAATCCATCACAATTTTTGAAGAACAGTGATGTCCATACGTACATCACTAGAGGGAAAGATAATCTGTATTACCAATTATTAAAATTGTCATTGGCTCAGAAAGGAGTTCAATATGCAGCAGTAAAAATTTTTGATCATTTGTTCAATACCACAAAATGTTTGACAGTTAGTAAAGCACGTTTTAAATCTAACTTAGTCATTTCTCCTGGGCAACTCCTTCGGTTCCGTTGACGTATTGCTGCTTAAAAACTGGCATACAGCTAAAAAAAAAACTTTTTTAAAGCGTGGTTGCGTGAGTATGATTGAAAAAGAAATGTGTTCGTTAATGTTATCACCAAGCATGTATATATATCCTGTAAACTGACATGTTACACGCCATTTCGATAAAAGAATCGTTCAAATGATCTACGGAACATGTAACTAACTCAAACCCAGAGGTTGGTGTGAACACGACAGTGCTTAACTAGGTATGGTCGTAATGCCCTTTGTATCCTTCCGACTTCTGAACTGACTTATCCACTCAGATATGGGGGGCAGGGAGACCTACAACTTAATGTGGACTGCGAATCACGGACGACTAGGCATTTTTCGCCGGCCGGAGTGGCCGAGCGGTTCTAGGCGCTTCAGTCTGGAGCCGCGCGACCGCTACGGTCGCAGGTTCGAATCCTGCCTCGGGCATGGGTGTGTGTAATGTCCTTAGGTTAGTTAGGTTTAAGTAGTTCTAAGTTCTGGGGGACTGATGACCTCAGATGTTAAGTCCCATAGTACTCAGAGCCATTTGAACTAGGCATTTTTCATAGGTACAAACCATCGCGAGGAGTAAACGAAGCAATATGTGACATAAAAATGTTGTAAGACGGAATGATAATTGAACCCTGTAATTTGACTCTTACTTACTTACTTAACAAACGAGCCACACCATTTACAACTAAGTAATAATTTTTAAGCGAATGTGTATCTTTTTAAAGATCAAATAACGTTAAGATGGAGTCCAGCAACTTATGCCAGTAAAGACTGATCCAAGTCCAGCAACATCCGTGTATTTCGCTAACGATGACATTCTTGTCCAGTTGTGTTCTAGGTAACGAGACACGATCCAGCAGTGCACGGTAGCTACAAGGGGATAAGTTTTGCAAATGATGGCACGGGGGAAATATCAGTAAATGCGCAAATCCCTCTTCAGTCTTGAGAAATTTGTCACGGCAATAGCGTAGAGTAGACAGAACAATCACGCTTGAGTGGATACACGTAACTTGACGAGGAGCTGGAGTGTTTACGACTGAGCGATACGGATGTATAGGTTGGCGTAGGCCGTTACCGCTGCTCGGAGGCGACCCGAGCGCTGGAAACCACCTTAGCAGCAAGTGAATGTGCGATGACCCAGATCTGATGTCCTCGGAACTTAGTCACGGAACACGGTCTGTAAATGAGAACACTATTTCCACATCAGGCGCGCGCCCACACACACACACACACACACACACACACACACACACACACATACAATGACAGGGAAGGAGAGATGGAAACTGAGCCGGCCGAAGTGGCCGCGCGGTTCTGGCGCTGCAGTCTGGAATCGCGAGGCCGCTACGGTCGCAGGTTTGAATCCTGCCTCGGGCATGGATGTGTGTGATGTCCTTAGGTTAGTTAGGTTTAACTAGTTCTAAGTTCTAAGGGACTAATGACCTCAGCAGTTGAGCCCCATAGTGCTCAGAGCCATTTGATGGAAACTAATTATGAACGACATTCCTGAACGCAATTCACTCATTTTCATGGCCGGGTTAAAATCCAGAAGTGGATCATTCGAAGCTCTTGAAAAGACTGATAAGAAGTTACGTTTTCGTAATGTTTGATTTTCTGTTTTGGGATTAACGTTTTCTGTTGATGCTCGGGTCGTACACTACACGTCACACCCCGACAAGAAAAGTGACACAAGTCGAAAAATGGCATCTTGTCACTGAAGAATGCGCCTGAAGTGCCCCAACGTGAGCGAAAAAGTATAATGGAATTTGCTATCAACAATACTTACTTGAGTAAAGGCAGCTTATACTATTTCAATATAAGTTTTATAGAATTAATTGTTCAAGTCGAGTTTACTCAAGTATTGCATTTTCGAACGGTGTCACTGTTCTTGCCGGGGTGTGATATGTGGATACATTTGAGGAAACATTCTTCTGCGAGATCGATTTAGAACTCACCATTCTTCACATTAAAAAAAGGTAAATATGTCATCAATGCTAACTTTGGTTTGAACACCATGATGTTTTGCTACACGTAGTCCTTTTGGAGGCGGTATGCCGTTACTTTCCTCCAACTTTTAATTGACGTGCCCAACCATTTATAGGAGGCCCTAGAGTTTACCATGGACTTCTAGCGTCTGTGCAGCTCGGCATATTCCACATTAACAAACACTGCCAGACGGGAAAGAAGGGATAAGTGACACATAAAAGTAAATTAGATTAAGTAGTGTGTAAGCCTAGGGACCGATGACCTCAGCAGTTTGGTCCCATAGGAACTTACCACCACCACCTATCTTCAAAGTTACAAATAACTAAAAAAGTATTTGTGGATGACAGGCGAACTCCAGCAGTGTTCCTGCGGTCGAGAAAGACGTACAGGCCTGTGTTAGAAAGTAACTCAATGCCGTGTACGTTATCTATATCTATATACAAATTTGGCAATCCACCGTGCGGTGAATGGCAGAGGGTACCCTGAACCATCACAAGTCATTTCCTCTCCCGTTCCACTCGCAATGCTCGAGGGTAAAACGACTATTTATATGCCTCCGTATGAGCCCTTATTTCTCGTATCTTATTTTCGTGGTCTTTACGCGAAATGTAGGTTGGCGGCAGTAGAATCGCTCTGCAGTGAGCTACAAATACCGGTTCTCTAAATTTTCTCAATAGTATTTCTCGAAAAGAATGTCACCTTCCCCCACAGGGATTCCCATTTGAGTTCCTGAAGCATCTCCGTAATACTTGCGAACAAATCCAGCAGCCCGCCTCTGAATTGCTACGATGTCTTCCTTTAACCCTTTCCCGCCCAAACCATGGAAAACTGTACCAAATGATTTAATATTTGTGGAGAATATCACCAAAGCAACTAAAATCGGACCAGTCACAGTAACACTTATATTAGTTTCGAGTCTTATCAGGATATATTCATCGTATCTGATCGGAATATTTACTTATTGTATTATCAATATCAGTTTACATTAACTAAAACAGTATGAAACCTGATTACAAAATCAAAACACTCACAGAAATGTATATTCACGTCAGCAGGGTCCGTAAACTGAAAATTAACAACACAGCGGTACGACTGTCTGTCGTTTTCTTCTATCTTCTGTTGGCAAAGATATTGACCTATCATAGCCGAAGACTTCCCTGTACTACAGCAGAGGTACGTAGACATCCCGACAGGATGCCAGTGCATGAATTCAACGCCGTGCTGTTTTATGATTCTAGAAAGTCGACACGACTTTATAGATGAATCACACTTCCCAAAATTCTTCAAATAAACCGAAGTCGACCATTCGCCTTCCCTACCACAATCCTCACATGCTCGCTCCATTTTCGCTTTGAAGCGTTACGTCCATATATTTAAACGACGTGACTGTGTCAAGCAGGACACTACTAATGCTGTATTTCAAAACTATGGTTTTGTTTTTCCTACTCATCTGCATCCACTTACATTTTTCTACATTTAGAGTTAGCTGCCATTCGTCGCACTAACTAGAAATTTTGTCTAAGTCATCCTGTATCCTACAGTCACTCAACGACAACACTCTCCCGTACACCACAGCATAATCAGCAAACAACCACGGACTGCCGTCCACCCTGTTCGCCAGATCATCTATGTATATAGAAAATAATAGCGGCCCCTATCACACTTCCCTGGGGCACTCCTGACGACACCCTTGTCCCTCTAATGAGCACTCGCCGTCGAAGACATCGAACTGGGTTCTATTACTTAAGAAGTCTGCGAGCCACTCAGATACCTGTGTGCTATGCTCGTACCCTTGTTAATAGTCTGCTGTGATGCACCGTGTCAAATGCGTTTCGGAAATCTAGAAATATGGAATCTGCCTGCTGCCCCTTCATCCATAGTTCTCAGTATCTCATGTGACAAAAGGGCAAACTGAGTTTCGCACCCGTGCTGATTCGTGGACAGAAGCTTTTCGGTCTGAAGGAAATTTTCTATACTCTAAATCTGAATGTGTTCAAGAATTCTGTTGCAAACCGATGTTAGGGATTTTGGTCTGTAATTATACAGGTCCGTTCTTTTACCCTTCTTACATAAAGGACTCATCTGAGTTTTTCCCAGTCGCTTGGGACTTTGCGGCGAGAGGTTCAAAATGGCTCTGAGGACTATGGGACTTAACTTCTAAGGTCATCAATCCCATAGAACTTAGAACTGCTTAAACCTAACTAACCTAAGGACATCACACACATCCATGCCCGAGGCAGGATTCGAACCTGCGACCGTAGCGGTCACGCGGTTCCAGACTGTAGCGCCATTAACCGCTTGGCCACACCGGCCGGCGCGGCGAGAGGCTCGCGATAAATGCAAGCTAAGTGAGGGGCCAATACCCTGCGAGGTGGCGCCATGATAAGACACTGAAGTCTTATTGGGAGATCGACGGTTCACATCTCCGTCCGGCCCTCTCGATTTAGGTTTTCTGTTTTTTTCATAAATTGCATAAAATGCGTTCTGGGATGATTCCTTTCAAAGCGCATGGCCGATTTTTTTCCCCCAATCCGAGCGTGTGCTCCTTCTCTAATAACCGCGGGGACGGCAGGACGCTAACCTCTAATCTGCTTGCTGCCTGCCTCTCCCTTGACGTTACGTACGAAATTTTGACATGGAAGTTCAAATGGCTCTGAGCACTATGGGACTTAACTTCGGAGGTCATCAGTCCCCTAGAACTTAGAACTACTTAAACCTAACTATCCTAAAGGCATCAGACACATCCATGGCAGAGGCAGGGTTCGAACCTGCGACCGTAGCGGTCGCGCGGTTCCAGACTGTAGCTCCTAGAACCGCTCGGCCACCCCGGCTGGCGACATGGAAGTCGTCGTAGACACGAATAATTTGTACCTCTGTACGATGGACCTTGCCGTTGGTGGGGAGGTTTGCGTGCCTCAGCGATACAGATGGCCGTACCGTAGGTGCAACCACAACGGAGGGTATCTGTTGAGAGGCCAGACAAACATGTGATTCCTGAAGAGGAGCAGCAGCCTTTGCAGTAGATGCAGGGGCAACAGTCTGGATGATTGACTGATCAGGCCTTGTAACAATAACCAAAACGGCCTTGCTGTGCTGGTACTGCGAACGGCTGAAAGCAAGGGGAAACTACAGCCGTAATTTTTCCCGAGGGCATGCGGTTTTACTGTATGGTTAAATGATGATGGCGTCCTCTTGGGTAAAATATTCCGGAGGTAAAATAGTCCCCCATTCGGATCTCCGGGCGGGGACTACTCAAGAGGACGTCGTTATCAGGAGAAATAAAACTGGCGTTCTACGGATCGGACCGTGGAACGTCAGATCCCTTAATCGAGCAGGTAGGTTAGAAAATGTAAAAAGGGAAATGGATAGGTTAAAGTTAGATATAGTGGGAATTAGTGAAGTTCGGTGGCAGGAGGAACAAGACTTTTGGTCAGGTGAATACAGGGTTGGTTCAAATGGCTCTGAGCACTATGGGACTCAACTGCTGAGGTCATTAGTCCCCTAGAACTTAGAACTAGTTAAACCTAACTAACCTAAGGACATCACAAACATCCATGCCCGAGGCAGGATTCGAACCTGCGACCGCAGCGGTCTTGCGGTTCCAGACTGCAGCGCCTTTAACCGCACGGCCACTTCGGCCGGCTTGAATACAGGGTTATAAATACAAAATCAAATAGCGGTAATGCAGGAGTAGGTTTAATAATGAATAAAAAAATAGGAATGCGGGTAAGCTACTACAAACAACATAGTGAACGCATTATTGTGGCCAAATAGATACGAAGCCCACGCCTACCACAGTAGTACAAGTTTATATGCCAACTAGCTCTGCAGATGATGAAGAAATTGATGAAATGTATGATGAGATAAAAGAAATTATTCAGATAGTGAAGGGAGACGAAAATTTACTAGTCAGGGGTGACTGGAATTCGAGTGTAGGAAAAGGGAGAGAAGGAAACATAGTAGGTGAATATGGATTGGGGCTAAGAAATGAAAGAGGAAGCCGTCTGGTAGAATTTTGCACAGAGCATAACTTAATCATAGCTAACACTTTGTTCAAGAATCATGAAAGAAGGTTGTATACGTGGAAGAACCCTGGAGATACTGAAAGATATCAGATTGATTATATAACGGTAAGACTGAGATTTAGGAACCAGGTTTTAAATTGTAAGACATTTCCAGGGGCAGATGTGGACTCTGACCACAATCTATTGGTTATGAACTGAAGATTAAAATTGAAGAAACTGCAAAAAGGTGGGAATTTAAGGAGATGAGACCTGGATAAACTGACTAAACCAGAGGTTGTACAGAGTTTCAGGGAGAGCATAAGGGAACAATTGACAGGAATTGGGGAAAGTAGAAGAAGAATGGGTAGCTTTGAGGAATGAAATAGTGAAGGCAACAGTGGATCCAGTAGGTAAAAAGACGAGGGCTAGTAGAAATCCTTGGGTAACAGAAGAAATATTGAATTTAATTGATGAAAGGAGAAAATATAAAAATGCAGTAAATGAAGCAGGCAAAAAGGAATACAAACGTGTCAAAAATTAGGTCGACAGGAAGTGCAAAAATGGCTAAGTAGAGGACAAATGTAAGGATGTACAAGCTTATCTCACGAGGGGTAAGATAGGTACTGCCTACAGGAAAATTAAAGAGACCTTCGGAGAAAAGAGAACCACTTGTATGAATATCAAGAGCTCAGATGGAAACCCAGTACTAACTAAAGAAGGGAAAGCAGAAAGATGGAAGGAGTATATAGAGGGTCTATACAAGGGCGATGTACTTGAGGACAATATTATAGAAATGGAAGAGAATGTAGATGAAGATGAAATGGCAGATACGATACTGCGTGAAGAGTTTGACAGAGCACTGAAAGACCTGAGCCGAAACAAGGCCCCGGGAGCAGACAACATTCCATTAGAACTGCTGACGGCCTTGGGAGAGCCAGTCCTGACAAAACTCTACCATCTGGTGAGGAAGATGTATGAGACAGGTGAAGTACCCTCAGACTTCAAGAAGAATACAATAATTCCAATCCCAAAGAAAGCAGGTGTTGACAGATGTGAAAATTACCGAACTATCAGTTTAATAAGTCACAGCTGCAAAATACTAACGCGAATTCTTTACAGACGAATGGAAAAACTGGTAGAAGCGGACATCGCGGAAGATCAGTTTGGATTCCGTAGAAATATTGGAACACGTGAGGCAATACTGACCTTACGACTTATGTTAGAAGAAAGATTAAGGAAAGGCAACCCTACGCTTCTAGCATTTGTAGACTTAGAGAAAGCTTTTGACAATGTTGACTGGAATACTCTCTTCCAAATTCTAAAGGTGGCAGGGGTAAAATACAGGGAGCGAAAGGCTATTTTCAATTTGTACAGAAACCAGATGGCAGTTATAAGAGTCGAGGGGCATGAAAGGGAAGCAGTGGTTGGGAAGGGGGTGAGACAGGGTTGTAGCCTCTCCCCGATGTTATTCAATCTGTATATTGAGCAAGCAGTAAGGGAAACAAAAGAAAAATTCGGAGTAGGTATTAAAATCCATGGAGAAGAAATAAAAACTTTGAGGTTCGTCGATGACATTGTAATTCTGTCAGAGACAGCAAAGGACTTGGAAGAGCAGTTGAACGGATTGGACAGTGTCTTGAAAGGAGGATATATGATGAACATCAACAAAAGCAAAACGCGGATAATGGAATGTATTTGCATTAAGTCTGGTGATACTGAGGGAATTAGATTAGGAAATTAGACACTTTATGTGGTAAAGGAGTTTTGCTGTTTGGGGAGCAAAATAACTGATGATGGTCGAAGTAGAGAGGATATAAAATGTAGACTGGCAATGGCAATGAAAGCGTTTCTGAAGAATAGAAATTTGTTAACATCGAGTATAAATTGAAGTGTGAGGAAGTCGTTTCTGAAAGTATTTGTATGGAGTGTAGCCATGTATGCAAGTGAAACATGGACCATAAATAGGTCGGACAGGAGGAGAATAGAAGCTTTCGAAATGTGGTGCTACATAAGAATGCTGAAGACTAGATGGGTAGATTACATAACTAATGAGGAGGTATTGAATAGAATTGGGGAGAAGAGGAGTTTGTGGCACAACTTGACGAGAAGAAGGGACCGGTTGGTAGTACATGTTTTGAGGCATCAAGGGATCACAAATTTAGCATTGGAGGGCAGCGTGGAGGGTAAAAATCGTAGAGGGAGGAGGAGGAGGAGATTTAGTGTTTAACGTCCCGGCGACAACGAGGTCATTAGAGACGGAGCGCAAGCTCGGGTTAGGGAAGGATGGGGAAGGAAATCGGCCGTGCCCTTTCAAAGAATCCATCCCGGCATTTGCCTGAAGCGATTTTAGGAAATCACGGAAAACCTAAATCAGGATGGCCGGAGACGGGATTGAACCGTAGAGGGAGACCAAGAGATGAATACACTAAGCAGATTCAGAAGGATATAGGTTGCAGTAGGTACTGGGAGATGAAGAAACTTGCACAGGATAGGGTAGCATGGAGAGCTGCATCAAACCAGTCTCAGGACTGAAGACCACAACAACAACTGTAGTTGTTGAATAGATCATCCAGTTTTAATGACTCAAATTGACTGTTTTTGCATCCGAAAAATGGAATACGTTTGCTTATCTTTTAACACTGATTATCACTTGAGAAAATTGTAACACTATATGCTGATTAAATACTTGAGGTATTCACGAAGGTCGTGATAACAGTTTGCTTTCTTTATCAAAAGTGATATCTATGTTTGGAAGCGATCTCTGTGCCTTTCCGTTTCAAACATGGTTATGCCAATTGCTATTGTTTCCAAATCTGATGTTGCAACTTGAAATACCATATTCGCCTGCAGAGCTTACCAGTGCTGCCGAAGACCAGCAACGACCTCCTCACACTCAATCTATTTCAGTGAACTAGAAGAGCAATAGACAGTGAAAGATAACTTGATACACTTGTCAGACTTCAAGTACTCCTGAGTACATTGTGAATTAATGATTTTTTCTTCGTGGGGGATCACCGTCATGTAGAACGTCGGTTGATGTACGAACGTGACGAAAGGAGGTCACAACAATGTACTGGCTGTCAAATGCACGTTACAGTTTGTTAATGTTTATTAACTGTGAATAATTTCATCCTTATTATGTATCTTGGATATGTACTTGCGTTCTGTAATGCGACTTTCGACTCCGACACGTCACTTAGGCATGTTGGATACATTGTGATATTTCAGCTTGCACTTGAGAATGATGATCGTGCGAAATAAATTAATAGCAATTTACAGTCAAAGGCCGGAAATTTCTTTCAGAAAACATTCTGCAGTTGTTTCCTTCACCGTAGAGTAATATGTGATACGTGTGAGACTGTTGGAAACGGTCAAATGTGTCACTCTCATCAGGTTTCGTGGTTTTTTGGGAGTTTCCCCCACCCACATAGGCCGGTGTTTTGCTGGTTTCCCCATTTTTCTCACAGATATACACTTCAGAAATAAAGTAACCTGGCAGAAGCCAGTGCACTCAAACATTTCATCTAATTACCGTAACACTGCTGTAGATACCTAAGTTGATGGTAGACTGGCGTAAACGTCCCTCTTCTGCCTTTCGTGTTTATTAAACAGTACGAGAGCAGTCCGCCCCCGGTAGCTGAGTGGTCAGCGCGACAGAATGACAATCCTAAGAGCCCGCGTTCGATTCCCGGCTGGGTTGGAGATTTTCTCCGCTCAGGGACTGGGTGTTGCGTTGTCCTAATCATTATTTCACACCATCGACGCTCAAGTCGCCGAAGTGGCGTCAAATCGAAAGACTTGCACCCGGCGAACGGTCTACCTGACGGGAGGCGCTAGTCACGCGACATTTACATTTTACGAGAGCATTCAATCTTTGCGTAATGCATAACTGCGCGACAGACCACGGAGGAAAGCTCAAAAATGGTTCAAATGGCTCTGAGCACTATGGGACTTAACATCTGAGGTCATCAGTCCCCTAGAATTTAGAACTACTTAAACCTAACTAACCTAAGGACATGACACACATCCATGCCCGAGGCAGGATTCGAACTTGCGACCGTAGCAGTCGCGCGGTTCCGGACTGAAGCGCCTAGAACCGCTTGGCCACCGCGGCCGGCCGGAGGAAAGCAGCGACGCGGTTAGAGGCATGTGGAAAACAGCGGAAAAGTTTAAGGCCCAATTCACACATAAATGCAGACGACACTTGAGCAATTCACATTGACGTGGCGTTGTCAGAGAGAAGCGGGACGGTTGTGCTACGACTGGATCAGAATATGTCGTCTTCATCAGACTAAGATATTGTAGCTCGTAAGTGTTGAACAGCGAAGAAGATAATGGATACATCCATTGTGGTTGAAAAAGGGAAGAAATGTGGCACATTCAAAGTAATGAAAGAACTGAGCATGTATCCCGAACATTTGCAGCATTTTTACAGAATTTCTCAAAAGTGTTTCTCTGTTGCGTTAGACAAAGTGAAACACGGCATTCACAGAAAATCAACTAAACTGGAATGTTTTGATCGCCGGATCTCACACCCCCTGGACTTTTTCGTCTGCGGTTACGTCAAGAGTTGGTGTATGAAACCCCCGTGGAAACAAACGAAGACCTGCTTGCTAGGGTCCAAGCTGCCTGTCTCCTGATACAACAGAAACCAGGGATCGTTGTGAGAGTGCGGCAGAACGTCACGCACCCTTTCCATATATGCATTCAGACTGACAGTCGTCGCCTTGAACAATCACCCACGTCGTTGTTGTGCACTGTAGGCTGCATGTCCATAACATAATAAATGGGCATTTCCGATCATTGGTTCCCTATCTCAGTATAATCGGTAAATTTGACCCTAAAGGTTTGAGATACTCTGTAGAGAGAAAGAAAATATCATTTCACCCATAAACCTGGATTCAAGTCGTTGTCAACACCAAGGACAACAGATTCCTTCTATGCAAGATGGAACCAGGGGGTTTCAGGGATCTTAGCGCACTAGACCACGTGTTGTACAGAGGCTCTTTCAAAATAACTAAGTGTGTCTGATTACACGTTTCATCTGACAAACCTATTACACTAAGGATAAGGAAAAGTAATAACATCCAGCAGCTGTGGATTTGGCAAAGCACTGTAAAGAAGCCGAGAGGTGCTGGGTTCAAATGGCTCTGAGCACTATGGGACTCAACTGCTGTGGTCATAAGTCCCCTAGAACTTAGAACTACTTAAACCTAACTAATCTAAGGACATCAAACACATCCATGCCCGGGGCAGGATTCTAACCTGCGACCGTAGCGGTCGTGCGGTTCCAGACTGTAGCGCGTTTAACCGCTCGGCCACTCCGGCCGGCAGAGGTGCTGGGAAAAGAAATCTGCTGCTAGATAACATTACGGTTTTCCCTATTTTGTGCGATAAAATTATGCCAGTAAAAAGTGCCAATAAGAAAGTCTTATTTGAAGTGTGACAGTATATTCCAGCAGAAAAACGGAATCTCTATGAGCAAGTACGAAGTGAAATAGGATTTGCCCATCTGTCTGGCAACACCCATTGATTAAACACAGAAAATGTGGTGCTGACTGTATATATTTAGTGTAACTGCAGCTAGAATACTGTTAATTTCTTCTGCTGCTTGTGCAGATTTGTTTTGCAGTAAACATTATGTTCAGATAGTTCAAATGGCTCTGAGCACTATGTGACTTAACTTCTGAGGTCATCAGTCCCCTAGAACTTAGAACTACTAAAACGTAACTAACCTAAGGACATCACACACATCCATTCCCGAGGCAGGATTCGAACCTGCGACCGTAGCTGTCGCGTGGTTCCAGACTGTAGCGCCTAGAACCGCCCGGCCACCCCGGCCGGCAAACATTGTGTTTTTACCTGTGTTGTTGTACTTTCTCAAAATAAGATTCCTATTTCTGCAGTAAGTAACACAGATAAACGAGAGTGTTTCAGCAGCACAACGTTGTAACTACACAGATTCAACGTTGCTCATTCTGGAAAATACTAAGATTGTGCTATTTTTTTTTCTCAAAGGCAATATAAGTAATTGCGTAATAGCTGTTTCAAACAATATACAAAATGGCGTTTTGCCTTATATACACAGCCTGCATCAAGAAAGTCCAAATATGTAAGCATAAAAGAGGACAGCAAAATCCCATTTCTCATTCACTACTTGCTGGAAGACACGCCATTTGTTCGGCAATCTGTGAACGAAAATAGTTATGGAATGTTTCGTTGAATGGAGGTACAATTAGTAAAGACAAGAAAAAATTGCGTATATAGTGTATAGCTAACTCTGCCGCTGGAAATGCGATTACTTATCTATAGTTTTAAAATAAAAATAACTCTTAACGGTATACTAATTTAAAATGTGCTTGTGACTGAGTTCATAAACCATTTACGAAAAATAAACACGAGCCACAAATCCGCAAAGCGCGCGGCCATATGTCGAGCGTTGCGCGTCGTACATCGCAGCGGCCAAACGTCAACATATATCATTCTTTTACTCGTGACTGGGAAGAGGTACAGCTCGCATTCCACCCTTAAAGACTATTTCGATGTGTTAGCTATTATTTCATACACAGAAACCTATGTCCTAACGGCCACCAAACGTAAACTGGCCAGTGACTACATTCTTCACCAAACTTTTCAAACTATGCACGGTGGTTTACTTATTTGCGAAGTATCACAATAAGTGTGGGCAATAACGAAAATAAAACCATTTCACTATCAAGTTGTGATGTCAGACTATAACATGTCGAAAAATCAATTACTACATAGTTGCCTCAAAATCGAATGAGAAAGACTGCATAGCGGAGAACACGCGCGAATGCCAATACAATGGTGTTTAATTTTTTAAGCAGAAGTAAAAGTTTTAGTGGGAAACTATCTACAGACATGGATGTAGCTTTGCTTCATCTACATAAAACAATTTTTTTAGGCACATCGGACGACTTTAAATGAATGAAAACAGCAGCGCAGTCCTCGGACGTCTCCACCACTCATGGCGACAAACAGACGTGGCACACAACACGAAGCGTAGCGTCCCCACTGCGTCAACTGCTTTATTTGTTACGCCAAACAGCGCCATGTCCACGCCAGACTTTCGCACTATGTCATTTCTGTGTGAATTCGGCCTAAGATACCTGATCGACGTATTTGCTCGTATCCCTCACGGAAGTAGATGAGATAAGATACAAGATCGGGTCATGGTGAAGGTGCAAGTAGGCCTCCGAAGGTGAAGTTCCATAATCGTAAACTGACTTTGGCGCTGGACGGGAGCTTGGAATTTGTCGAGCGAGAGCCGTTTCATCGTTGTGTTAGCTTTTCAGGTGGCGTACAGTTGCCAAAAAATCTGATATTAACCTGACATCCTGCTTGAAACCTGCAGATCCGTAGAAAATTCTGGCGAACTCTGCCAAGGATACCAGGCATCGCACGAACCTCATCAGACGCTGCAAGCAACCTGCCAAAAAATGTTTCTCCTTCCGGAACTGGTGTCAAGGAAGTCAAAGTGGGCGTCATATCATGGGGAGAAGTGGTAATGCAATTGTACCTCCCCTTCCGATCCAACACGTGAGATATGTAACATTGACTACTTCACGTACTAGCACAGGAGTGTGCAGGTGCTGTGGCTAGCTATACCTACATCTGACGACGAAACAGTACATTTCTTTGCTGAACTTAAAGCGGGGGTGCATTGATTGTTCTTGTTGTTCCTGAAATTCCAAAGCTTTCACTGGCCCAGGATTACTTGAAAGACAATTGAGTTACAATTGCAAAGTTGATGTATTTCTCCTCCTCTATCGGCTCTTTGCATTCCTGCTCACCTTTTGAATCATCCTGTGTTTTGCTTTTGTTGCTTTGTTTGTTGCGACTTTGCATTGATCGGAAAATGAAACAATGAAAAAGGAATGGCGTTAATCTAACAACGAGTGCGACTTCATGCCGTATATTGTTATGTTTTGAGCTGTATCACACAAAAAAGAATTACTGAAATGTGTACGTTTTACTTCTCTGTAACGATATGTTGATCTCAATAAACGAATAAACAAGCCAAACAGCGACAAAGAGAAAGAGAGAGAGAGAGAGAGAGAGAGAGAGAGAGAGAGAGGGGGGGGGGGGGGGGGGGTTGGAGGGTGCGTAAAGTCGATGTTTCCCATGGGCGGTATTTATCCTAGTTAAGCTTCCGGTAACAATCAGCTTGAAGAAATTGATCGTTTTCACACCACATTATTTCAGTAATAGTTAAGAAGTGTAATGAAAGTGTAGCGAAGAGAGATACTGTAATGTAGATGCTACAAAAGTCGACATAGGTTAAAAGATGTTAAAATACAGCTCTCACACGGACCAAAATTTGTATTTAAAATATAATTTGCCGTATTTCTCTGATTTGTTGTTTGACTGAAAATCTATAAAATTTCTTCGGACTATTAGACTCGGAAAAATTAATTAGTGCTCTGATTGTTTTCATCGTTGTTTATTGTATCTGAAAAATTTCTATTTCGATATTTCATTTTAAATGCCTTCTACAGTCCTCACCTTTGTTTCAAGGTGACAATCGCTCTGTTGGCACACCGGGTTCCTTAGTTCCTTTACCCAGTCTATCCAAAATTGAATGAGGGTTTTGTTTTAAGCTTCTGGGAGGCAAATACGAAAATGACAATTTTTTACGTTCAGAAGCACTCATTGGTTCTGATTGCAAAGGTAAATGTCAGTTACTTTTTGATTCGTTCAGGTTTCTCACATACGAGAAATTGAATTTCACGTTCTTTGTTGATTTTAAAAGCCTAAACTTTTCAACGGTTCTGGTTAAAGGATAGCTTATTTCATACAGAGCTTTAAAACAGACTTTAGTCCAAAAAGTTTCGACCTTTTTTTCAGCGTGCTCTTTCAGTTTGTATTAACTTTCAGAATTCCCATAGGATTTTGTTTGGTTATTGCTTTTCATTTCATTGCTTGACAGATATCTTTTCAGTGTGTTAGTCTTTTTGTATATTTTCTACACAGTACTGCCAGCAAGGGCGGCTGATTCGCGTGGTTCATGGACGCACGATACGTTAAACGAGGCGCGCTTTTCGTTCCGTCGTGACCTTCCCTTTATCAGCCTCACAGAAGTCCTGAGCAGCCGCTGGAGCCGTGACCAGTCAGTCTGCGTATCAGTTTCTTTCGGTCTTTTTAGTTCACTCGTTTCAAGGTTACCGAAGCAGCAGACGAAAGCAGCACTCTTATCACAGTGTAGAAAGAACACGTCGCTATTTGCAGACACGTTGTTTGCGAGAACTGGATTACATATAGTTCGATATTAATAAAAATTACATGGTTTTCTGGTTAGAAAGGAAGTGTAAAAGAGAAGTAGGGTGTTACAGACTTAATGTCATACAATATGTACATATAGGAAGAGATTTTAAACAATAAGGCGCCAGCTTACAGGTTAGCTTTAAGATGACTAAGCAAAATTGTTTTTAAACGATGTTCCACACTAACTTGAACGACTGTCATTTTGTTCTCTAAATTGTACTTAGACTATCCTGTTCGTCAAGGCAGATTACAAAATAATATTAATAGAAACTACTTCTATGAAAACCGTCCGCCGGAACATGTCAACTCGGATACAGAGGGAAAGAGCATGCCTCCGTCACGTGGATGTTACATGACACTGAGATCACAGGAACGTGCAGGGTCGTGGATGTTCACTTACCGCCATTACTGTCCATCGAAAGTGGAGGGATGACAGTGTCCTCCACTAGCAGAAGACGTCAATGTATTATCCAAGAACGTAGACATCGGAAGCTAGGCGGTATTGGCGACAGTCCATTGTATAGTTGCCGGTGGATCTTTATTTGAGGAAGAAATGTGTGCTGAAGAGCACGCTGTTGACAGGGTCGAATTTACGTATATGCCTAGTAGCCCAGTCAACGTAGACCAAAAAACGCCGATTAGGGAAAAAACCGTGTAGCTGCAAATGTTTGCACAGTGCTAGGAGGGAGTTTCCTGAACAGTATTCTAAATATCCAGACCAGTGGGTGTGAGCGTTGGGATGGAGGTGGGGGTTAAAGGCTACTTTTTTATGTTTTTCTCGAATAACTCAAAATCTACGACTTCTAGAAAAGTGTTTCCCGCTACAAAATTAAACTACTTTAAATTTCCCATAAAAATATCGTACATTTTTCTTCTAGGACTAGTAGTTTTTGCGTTGCAGCGGATAGAAAATAGCAAATTATCAAAAATATTGTTTTAATGGTATAAAATTAATGCATATCTTTAAATGAAGTCTGTTAAAAAACAAGTATTAAACGTGCGTACAACGTATAAGTGCAATAGAGCCGTATTAAGGGATAAATTGTGTAACAGGAGGAGGATATTAGTGTGTGCCATGCGGCTTTTCGCGGATGATGCTGTAGTATACAGAGAAGTTGCTGCATTAGAAAATTGTAGCGAAATACAGGAAGATCTGCAGCGGATAGGCACTTGGTGCAGGGAGTGGCAACTGACCCTTAACATAGACAAATGTAATGTATTGCGAATACATAGAAAGAAGGATCCTTTATTGTATGATTATATGATAGCGGAACAAACACTGGTAGCAGTTACTTCTGTAAAATATCTGGGAGTATGCGTACGGAACGATTTGAAGTGGAATGATCATATAAAATTAATTGTTGGTAAGGCGGGTACCAGGTTGAGATTCATTGGGAGAGTGCTTAGAAAATGTAGTCCATCAACAAAGGAGGTGGCTTACAAAACACTCGTTCGACCTATACTTGAGTATTGCTCATCAGTGTGGGATCCGTACCAGGTCTGGTTGACGGAGGAGATAGAAAAGATCCAAAGAAGAGCGGCGCGTTTCGTCACCGGGTTATTTGGTAACCGTGATAGCGTTACGGAGATGTTTAATAAACTCAAGTGGCAGACTCTGCAAGAGAGGCGCTCTGCATCGCGGTGTAGCTTGCTGTCCAGGTTTCGAGAGGGTGCGTTTCTGGATGAGGTATCGAATATATTGCTTCCCCCTACTTATACCTCCCGAGGAGATCACGAATGTAAAATTAGAGAGATTAGAGCGCGCACGGAGGCTTTCAGACAGTCGTTCTTCCCGCGAACCATACGCGACTGGAACAGGAAAGGGAGGTAATGACAGTGGCACGTAAAGTGCCCTCCGCCACACACCGTTGGGTGGCTTGCGGAGTATCAATGTAGATGTAGATGTAGATGAGGGAAGGATGGGGAAGGAAATCGGCCGTGCCCTTTCAAAGGGACCATCCCGGCATTTGCCTGAAGCGATTTAGGGAAATCACGGAAAACCTAAATCAGGATGGCCGGAGACGGGATTGAACCGTCGTCCTCCCGAATGCGAGTCCAGTGTGCTATAAATTGTGTAACAGCGTGAAGGGGTTGGGGATTTGTGGGGTACATGTGCGAGGGAAGGTAGGTCGCCGGATGGTGCTCATGCACTTTCATCGTTCATAGATCTGGAGACTGAAGATTGAGCAAGAAATTCCCCACTTTATGCACCCCACTATGTAAGAAGAAGCAACTACCGACTGTTTCACAAAGTTATATGGGCCCTCCACACAGCGTCTTATGAATAACTGGCGATACAGTGCGCAGACATGCACAGATGTTTATTTTCAATAGTATGCGTAATACTACATGGAATACGCATATGAATTGCTAATAACACTGACACATGAAACGCATATGAGCAGAATATACGAAACTCTCTGCACACTGTTTTGCGTTACTAGAGGGGATATTGCTTCCTAGTCACACTGTGCGGCAGCTGTAGTGTTGTTCCGGGACAGGCAACTTCCTCCACTACGAGCTCAGCTCAATTTGTAGTTTACAAAGAAACTAACCCCCCCCCCCCCCCCCCGTATTCCCTGTCCAGTTCTATTATGTAAACAGACAAAATAACTTCACTGAGCTCATGTTTATGTAGTGTAGTTATTTTCAGTTTATTAAGTGAGTACTTCAATTGTTAAGTGAGCTATTATGTAAAAAGCACAGCAGCTGGAGCTGTCAGTTGACTACCACACTGAAGAGCTTTTTCCAAATGTGGCACGCTGTCAATATGTAATCGACAATGTCGATTTAATTGTCTCTACTATCACCGTCTGAAATACTTTTCACAGCATGAGGGATAAATGCATCATCGCAGCCTCAGCTCTCCCAATACGGGTATCTGAAGAGTCCCAGAGGATAAAATTGTATCCCTCTGCAACAAAAGTAGATCACCTAGGTGTTGGAGAACTTCAGGTATTTGAACGTAAGTCAAACAATGCATTACAGCAGATTACCGTTCTAGACCTGAACATGATCAGTCCTATTCCATTAGACATACTCACACCCATCTTGGAAGATATACTGTGGATCTGTGGTAAGTCGCTTCACTCACTGTAGACCATTCTAGAGGTTTAAGCAGTTCCTGACTGGAATAGATGTATGCAGCCTACCGGTAACAGAATTAATGGAGAGACGTGCATTAACTTTCTGGTCATTCATTAATTCACCACCAAGTAACTATGATACAAGTACACGGCTCTGCAATATGCTGTCAACAATACCAGCATTACAAAGATCACTGACAACATCACACTTACGAAATGAATACTTCTCAGCCGTTGTTTGCGGGAAAGTATTTTACATAAAGGCTTAATTAACACCTGCAAAAAGTACTAATTCAATAAACTGAAAATAGCTCCACTACATAAACACGAGCTCATTGAAGTTATTTTGTCTACTCACGTAATAGAAATGGACAGGAAATGCTGAGGAGGTATATTCTGCTTGTAAACTGAAAAACGAGCTGCGTTCGTAGTAAAATGCAGTATGTCAGAACAGTGGCCATAAACAGATCGTATCTGGAAAGGACCGGAGACGAATGTCGCGCCTTGTCAGTAACAATCAGTTTCAACCACGAGAGGAATTTCTGCTGTTGGTGAATGCAGGTCCCTCTCAACCAATTTCCGGACAATCATTGCAAAGCGAACGTGGAAATTTGGAATACAGTACCTCACAAAATGCAATTGTTCTCAGTAACAGATAAAGATGCGCGTCTTCAATGGGCCATACAACACGGAAGGTGGACAGTAGCCGACTGGAACTGTGCAGTCCGACGATTGGCGATTTTGCCTCTTTTCTGACGATACAAGATGTCGAGTGCACCGACGACTCATTAGGGTATACAGGGTGAAAATTAATAAAATTGACGCAGCGTACTGTAAGCACCAGAATGGTCTGGTATTCATGTCGGGAAAATGCCGAGATTGTGCTTGTGTACAGCCAAGTAAATGGAAGCGGTCGAGAGGCAGCACAGCTGTACCAAAACAAGTACCCTCACAGACATCAACCACATCACGCAACATTTCAAGCCTTTTTTGGGCGTTTTCGTGTTCATGAGTCCTTTCAGACAGATGAACGTGCAGGGAGGCAGTGGACCGTGCATGCACCAGATTTGGAGGATCGGGTTCTACAGAATACTGAGACGAACCCAAGTACAAGCTCCAGGCAAGTGGCTCGCCAAAATGGTGTAAGCCATGGGACGACTATGTATATTCTG
The DNA here is from genome assembly GCF_021461395.2 of Schistocerca americana. NCBI lineage: Eukaryota > Metazoa > Arthropoda > Insecta > Orthoptera > Acrididae > Schistocerca > Schistocerca americana. Next base: position 767,454,393 of record NC_060130.1, read on the forward strand.
CATGACAACCGCTACTACCCCATCTCCTGCAACGAGTGCAAGGATTATCAGCAGCGCATTTCCCTCTACAGGAAGGATTTTGTCGATTGTTTTTGCACCAGACCATCACAGTTGTGGGATTTCTGTCATCAGTCTTCTTTACTGACGAATCAACCTGTACCAGAACTGGCATCATCAGTCAGCGTAATCGTCATCTATGGGCTACAGACAGTCCTCAGAGAATGACTGAGGCATCTCATTAGCATCCGTTCAGCATCAATGTTTGGGCAGGAATTCTTGGCGACCACGTAACTGGACTGGTTATTATTCCACAACGCTTCGACACAGGAACGTATCTGGACTTCCTGCAGAATACTCTGCATGGGCTGCTTGAGAATGTGCCTTTGGCAATACATAGGTCATGTGGTTTCTGCATGATGGGACACCACCCCACGTCCACATTACAGTTCGCTGTCACGACAACACCTTCACCAGACGTTGGAAAGGACGCGAATGCCCTGTAGTATGGCCTGCTAGATCACCGGACTTAAACCCGATGGATTTTTACCTCTGAAGCATCTGAAAAGCGTTGTGTATGGTGAACCAGTTCCTGATGTGCCGACCCTTCATCATTGTGTTCACGACACCTGTGACGCTATTCGGAGAGACGCCGGAACGTACGAAAGAGTGCGGCAATCCATGAAGCGACGTGTGTACACGTGCGCTGCATCCCATAGAGGCTACTTTGAACGTCTGTTGTGACGTGGCTGCGATGCAGCTATTTACTGTGTTCTGGGACGATTTGTTCTTGTTGCACGCATAACGTCTATTTCCGAGAACATATTCATAGGACATTTTTCCCTCCATTTCCAGTTAGGAATACGTCCCTGCAGTTCGTCGGTTTAATTTAATGTTCGCCCTGTATAACCAAAAGTGTGGAGAGTGTTGCTTAGATGGGCAGTAGTTCTCTGAAGTTTTGGGATGTTTTGTAACATCACGCTACCGCGAAAATGAACTGTAACGTTTATTTCAACATTCTCGGTGACCAAGTTGCTTTTTTCTACATTTTGTAATGAGTATGCAATGGACACTCCAGTCTTCCATGATGACAATAGCCCGTTTACAGGGCCCCATGCCGCGCGGGATTAGCCGAGCGGTCTGAGGCGCTGCAGTCATGGACTGTGCGGCTGGTCCCGGCGGAGGTTCGCGTCATCCCTCGGGCATGGGTGTGTGTGTTTGTCCTTAGGATAATTTAGGTTAAGTAGTGTGTAAGCTTAGGGACTGATGACCTTAGCAGTTAAATCCCATAAGATTTCACACACATTTGAATATTTGAACAGGGCTCTATGCGTTCGTTTCTGATTTGACAAACACTCAAGCGCCCTATAGCACCAATACTGGCCTGCTAAATCACCCCATAGGAAGTGTCTGGGTCTGTTCCGGACAAGATTCTCACAATTTGGTAACTTTATGGGATCTAATCGTCACTGAGTGTTTTACAAACCTGTGGACTCTTCTTTATGAATTGAGGTCCTTGTCAGGGCTAGAGGCGGTGTTGCATGGCGTTACCCCAGTGACGTCTCCTTAGGATGTAAAAATTTTGGTCCACTGCGCTTGTTAACCCTAGAACACTACAGGGGGAGGGGGGGATGTTACATTCTAACTAAACAAACGTAAATTTTACTACTCCATATTTTATTCAAAGCAAATCATAATTTACAAATGGTTCAAATGGCTCTGAGCACTATGGGACTTAACAAAAAAAAAAATGGTTCAAATGGCTCTGAGCACTATGGGACTTAACTGCTGTGGTCATCAGTCCCCTAGAACTTAGAACTACTTAAACCTAACTAACCCAAGGGCAACACACACATCCATGCCCGAGGCAGGATTCGAACCTGCGACTGTAGCGGTCGCGCGGTACCAGACTGTAGCGCCTAGAACCGCTCGGCCACTCCGGTCGGCTATAAGTTACAGTTTATGCTCTAGTTATTTACATAATTATAAAGTCTCCAGTGGTATGTGACATAGAAAGTAAATACAAAATGTTCAGTTTTACACCCTACACTGACGATACGAGATTGGCAGGAACCGCGAATTGGTACCAAAAGTAATCGCAAATTTTACGAGGGTTTAGTAATCTAGAGTTAAAGACTGAATGTCCCGTGGAAACGATGTAGTATCGAGCTGTATACAAAACGGTACTAGATACTGTTGCACCTGCTTAAGTTGCTGTGTTGGTGTAAGCTGTTTGTTGCAGAGCTTGTTTTGCACACAGAGCCAGAGCGGCCGACCGGCCACAACGGAGCGCCACGGCCTGTGCGCTACCTGTCGGCTCGCGTCAGCGACTGCCAGCGTAAGTCCACGTCTCAGACAGCCTGGGTTGGAGCTTAGGTTGAGGTTTTGTAGTGGCCCCTGGTGTGCTGCCTAATCCGTAGTTGAAGCATCTGAAATTACGGCTAGAGGAAGATAATTGCTGTTCATTTCGTAATGGCTTAAATTGTAATGGATTACTAATGGCCCTATTAACCGTGCTTCCCAAAATAACCCCTCTCACGAAGAATATATGCTTTAATTCGGCTTCTATTTGACTGATAGAGCTGTTGGATGTCCTCCTAAGGGATATCATGCCAAACTCTGCCGAACTGGCGCGTAATATCGTTAAAATACGGAGGTGGTTGAAGAGCACTCAGACTTTCGGAGCTGAGGAGAGATCTGGCGACCTTGCTCTCCAAGGTAGGTTTTGGCAACCACGAAGATAAGCAGAGGGACTCTCGGCAGGCTTTGTCTTGCTGAAATGTAAGCCCATAATGGCTTACCATGAAGAGCAACAAAACAGAGCGTAGAATATCGCCGAGGCGCCGTTGTGCTGTAGGGGTGCCGCAGATGACAACCAGCGGGTTCTGTTATGAAAAGAAATGGCACGCCAGACGATCACTCCTGGTTTTCGGGCCGTATGGATAGGTTAAAGTTAGATATAGTGGGAATTAGTGAAGTTCGGTGGCAGGAGGAACAAGACTTCTGGTCAGGTGACTACAGGGTTATAAACACAAAATCAAATAGGGGTAATGCAGGAGTAGGTTTAATAATGAATAAAAAAATAGGAATGCGGGTAAGCTACTACAAACAACATAGTGAACGCATTATTGTGGCCAAGATAGATACGAAGCCCACGCCTACCACAGTAGTACAAGTTTATATGCCAACTAGCTCTGCAGATGACGAAGAAATTGAACAAATGTATGATGAGATAAAAGAAATTATTCAGATAGTGAAGGGAAATGAAAATTTAATGGGCATGGGTGACTGGAATTCGACAGTAGGAAAAGGGAGAGAAGGAAACATAGTAGGTGAATATGGATTGGGGCTAAGAAATGAAAGAGGAAGCCGCCTGGTAGAAATTTGCGCAGAGCATAACTTAATCATAGCTAACACTTGGTTCAAGAATCATGAAAGAAGGTTGTAGACATGGAAGAATCCTGGAGATACTAGAAGGTATCAGATAGATTATATAATGGTAAGACAGAGGTTTAGGAACCAGGTTTTAAATTGTAAGACATTTCCAGGGGCAGATGTGGACTCTGACCACAATCTATTGGTTATGAACTGTAGATTAAAACTGAAGAAACTGCAAAAAGGTGGGAATTTAAGTAGATGGGACCTGGATAAACTGACTAAACCAGAGGTTGTACAGAGTTTCAGGTAGAGCATAAGAGAACAATTGACAAGAATGGGGGAAAGAAATACAGTAGAAGAAGAATGGGTAGCTTTGAGGGATGAAGTAGTGAAGGCAGCAGAGGATCAAATAGGTAAAAAGACGAGGGCTAGTAGAAACCCTTGGGTAACAAAAGAAATATTGAATGTAATTGACGAAAGGAGAAAATATAAAAATGCAGTAAATGAAGCAGGCAAAAAGGAATACAAACGTCTCAAAAATGAGATCGACAGGAAGTGCAAAATGGGTAAGCAGGCATGGCTAGAGGACAAATGTAAGGATGTAGAGGCTTATCTCACGAGGGGTAAGATAGATACTGCTTACAGGAAAATTAAAGAGACCTTTGGAGAAAAGAGAACCACTTGTATGAATATCAAGAGCTCAGATGGAAACCCAGTTCTAAGCAAAGAAGGGAAAGCAGAAAGGTGGATGGAGTATATAGAGGGTCTATACAAGGGCGATGTACTTGAGGGCAATGTTATAGAAATGGAAGAGGATGTAGATGAAGATGAAATGGGAGATATGATACTGCGTGAAGAGTTTGATAGAGCATTGAAAGACCTGAGTCGAAACAAGGCCCCAGGAGTAGGCAACATTCCATTAGAACTACTGACGGCCTTGGGAGAGCCAGCCCTGACAAAACTCTACCATCTGGTGAGCAAGATGTATGAGACAGGCGAAATACCCTCAGACTTCAAGAAGAATATAATAATTCCAATCCCAAAGAAGGCAGGCGTTGACAGATGTGAAAATTACCGAACTATCAGTTTAATAAGTCACGGCTGCAAAATACTAACGCGAATTCTTTCAAGACGATTGGAAAACTGGTCGAAGCCGACCTCAGGGAGATCAATTTGGATTCCGTAGAAATATGGGAACACGTGATGCAATACTGAGCCTACGACTTATTTTAGAAGCTAGATTAAGAAAAGGCAAACCTACATTTCTAGCATTTGTAGACATAGAGAAAGCTTTTGTCAATGTTGACTGGAATACTCTCTTTCAAATTCTAAAGGTGGCAGGGGTAAAATACAGGGAGCGAAAGGCTATTTTCAATTTGTACAGAAACCAGATGGCAGTTATAAGAGTCGAGGGGCATGAAAGGGAAGCAGTGGTTGGGAAGGGAGTGAGACAGGGTTGTAGCCTCTCCCCAATGTTGTTCAATCGGTATATTGAGCAAGCAGTAAGCAAACAAAAGAAAAATTCGGAGTAGGTATTAAAGTCCATGGAGAAGAACTAAAAACGTTAAGGTTCGCCGATGACATTGTAATTCTGTCAGAGACAGCAAAGGACTTGGAAGAGCTGTTGAACGGAATGGACAGTGTCTTGAAAGGAGGATATAAGATGAACATTAACAAAAGCAAAACGAGGATAATGGAATGTAGTCGAATTAATTCAGGTGATGCTGAGGGAATTAGATTAGGAAATGAGACACTTAAAGTAGTAAAGGAGTTTTGCTATTTGGGGAGCAAAATAACTGATGATGGTCGAAGTAGAGAGGATATAAAATGTAGACTGGCAATGGCAAGGAAAGCTTTTCTGAAGAGAAATTTGTTAACATCGAGTATAGATTTAAGTGTCAGGAAATCGTTTCTGAAAGTATTTGTATGGAGTGTAGCCATGTATGCAAGTGAAACATGGACGATAAATAGTTTAGACAAGAAGAGAATAGACGCTTTCGAAATGTGGTGCTACAGAAGAATGTTGAAGATTGGATGGGTAGATCACATAACTAATGAGGAGGTACTGAATAGGGTTGGGGAGAAGAGGAGTTTGTGGCACAACTTGACGAGAAGAAGGGACCGGTTGGTAGTACATGTTTTGAGGCATCAAGGGATCACAAATTTAGCATTGGAGGGCAGCGTGGAGCGTAAAAATCGTAGAGGGAGATCGAAATACACTAAGCAGATTCAGAAGGATGTAGGCTGCAGTACATACTGGGAGATGAAGAAGCTTGCACAGGATAGAGTAGCATGGAGAGCTGCAACAAACCAGTCTCACGACTGAAGACCACAACAACAACAACATGGCGGGTGACAGTCAGGTTGCTATCCTACTGCTGTTTTGGTCGTCTCTAGACATATCTTCGAACTGAAGTCTCACTAACTGCAGTCGAATTGTCTCAAGTGGTAATTCCCACTTCGAAATGAGCCCTGACGACCAGTGCAGACTGTCTGGAGAGGCCCCGGGTAGCATTGGGATACCAACCTGACTGTCGCCTGCCAAACTGCTCGAGAAACAGGAGTGATCGTCTCGAGCGCCATTTCGTTTCGTTGCAAGAGCCCTTTGTCCTTTGACTGCCATCTGCAGCACCTTTACAGCACAGCAGAACGTCGATGATATTCTACACTTCGTTTTGTTAGCCTTCAGGGCAAGCCATTCCAGGCTTACATTTCAGCAAGATAAAGCCCGCCCGCACACAGTGAGAGTTTCTACTGCTTGTCTTCGTGCTTGCCAAGACCTACGCTGGACAGCAAGGTAGCCGGATCTCTTCCCAACTGTGAACGTTTGGAACACTATGGAAAGGGTCCTCCGACCAGATCGGGATTTTGACGATCTAATGCACCAGTTGGACAGAATTTGGCATGATATCTCTCAAGAGGAGATCCAACAATTCTAACAGTCAATAGCCAGCCGAGTAACTGCTTGAAAATTGGATCGGAGGTGAGTAGTAGGGTGACGAGAGTACGAGCGAATTTTGTTTGTGTGAGTTGCATACATTCAGGGCAAGCATACATTCAGGGTCAAACCTACTGTAATGCTAATTGGTTTATGACCCCCTGGGGGTTGATTTATGATTGCCTGGTGATAATCTGTCCTGAGAGATCGCAAACCTTCCCCCTTTCCCTCCTCCTCGTCCAACCCTCTGGCAAATGTCCAACCCTCTCCCTCCCCCTCACTGACACAAGCACACTTTTGATAGCACAGTGATTCAGTAATTAATTAAACTGATCTATTAATTACCCTCCCCTTCTGAGAAATCCCTCGTTTCTCCTCTCCCTAGCCAGGAAAAATTGGCGGGAAAATCAAATTCAAATGGTTCAAATGGCTCTGAGCACTATGGGACTTAACTTCTGAGGTCAACAGTCCCCTAGAATTTAGAACCACTTAAACCTAACTAACCTAAGGACATCACACACATCCATGCCCGAGGCAGGATTCGAACCTGCGACCGTAGCAGTCGCGCGGCCCCAGACTGTAGGGCCTAGAACCGCTCGGCCACCCTGGCCGGCGCGGGAAAATCGCACAGCCTTTGCAGAGCTGTTGGTACAGATGGTGCAAGTATTACCCTCTCCAGCAAATAGATGTCCGAACTATGTAATTACACTGCTACAGATTCGAGGTGTTGTCTTGTTGGAAAATTTTCATGTGTGTGCTCACCTTGACATTCACATGAGCTAGTGCTCAATGCCACCATCAGAGGACAGCATAACACAAATGGTGATCAAAAACAATTTAATATCTGTTAATGAGGGCTATGAGAATTATCAGGGTGAAAATAGAGTATATGTGTACAAAGGATGCCAAAGATCTATATATTAATCTGCAAGGAGAACAACTGATGCTGGTCAAGAAATTTACATACTTAAGCTCTTACATGCAATGTGATGGATGACTGGTGGCCGAAATACAGCACAGGATAAATAGTGGATGGATGAACTGGAGGAAACTGAGCGAATTACTGTGTGATAAGTAGGTCAGCTGCAGAATGAAAGGATAGCTTTACAAGTCTGTGGTGAGGGCTGCGATGCTGTATAGTGCAGAAACTTGGCCAATTACTAAAGCCCAAGAGAAAAAGATGGAGGTGGCAGAAATGAGAAAGTTAAGATGGATGAGTGGGGTGACTTGAAAGGAAAAAAATGGCTCCAAGCACTATGGGACTTAACATCTGAGGTCATCAGTCTCCTAGAAAAATGGTTCAAATGGCTCTGAGCACTATGGGACTTAACTGCTGTGGTCATCAGTCCCCTAGAACTAAGAACTACTTCAACCTAACCAACCTAAGGACAACACACACATCCATGCCCGCGCAGGATTCGAACCTGCGACTGTAGCAGTTGCGCGGTTCCGGACCAAAGCGGCTAGAGCCCTCGGCCACCGTGGCCGGCGACACGAACGGTTAGACTAAGGAATGAATACGTCAAGAGAACAGTGAAAGTGGGGCCCATAGGGAAGAAGATCCAAGGAAGTAGGCAAAATGGTATGGACATGTGCAGAGAAGAGGGGTGTATTACATGGGGAGAAGAGTTGAACACCTAGAAATAAGGATCAAGGAGAAGAGGAAGACCGAAACTGAGATGGAAAGACAACGTAGCAGGAGACCTACGGGAGAAAGGATGGCTCAGAGAAGAAGCACTGGATAGACATTTATGGAAGAGAAGGATCCAGCAAAGCAACGCCGACCCCACATGACGTGGGAAAAGGCTGAGATGATGATGATGATGGTGATGATTGCGAATGAGGGCTATGGTTTCCGGTCAGTAAACAATTAAGCTCTTGATTAATTAACTTATTAAAAACCAAGTGACCTTAATGTCTGTAGCATGCAATGTTTACTTAGATGCTGAAAGCGTGATCTCATAATCACTGGAGAACCAAAGGACAATAGCACTCTCCAGTGTAACTCTGATTGGCCGCACATGCCTGGCTTTGCATGTGAGTGATTGATTCTTGTACATTACTACTGCATTTTTAATTATAAATTGTGCTAACTTCCTTATCCTAGCAACATAAGGTGCTGTGAACTAAAGCAAATTGAAACTGTGGTTTTTTTTTGTTTTTTTTTTTTTGTATGTTGGTGGTATAGATCTTATGTGACTGGAAATACGCCATCCAAAAATGCCTATAGACGAATAAGGTTTATCAAACATAGAATGGAATGACGTATAATTAAAACCACAGTAAAACGACAGCCATTTTCACAGAAAAAATTGAAGTACACTAAGAGTTCATAAAAAAATCGCAATATTTGTTCTAGTCATGATCTCCAGCTCGCAACAAATACACTACGTGATCAGAAGTATTCGGTTACCTGTTAGTGGACATTAATTTGGGTATGTGCACTCTTCCCATTTATGACGCCTTGAACTCTGTGGGGGTCACTTTCAACTAGGTGTCTGAATGTCTGGGGAGCAATGGTAGCCCATTCTTCCTCAAGAGCCGAAACAAAAAAAAGGCAGTGATATTGGGCGCTGGGTTCTGGATCGAAGTCGGCGTTCTAACTCATCCAAAAGGCGTGAAGTCAGCGTTCTAACTCATCCAAAACGCGTTGCATTGGGCTGAGGTCGGAACTCGGCACAGGCCAGTCCATTTCAGGAATGTTATTGTCCACAAACCATTGCCTCGCAGATGCCATTTTCTGTCGGGGTGCATTTTCATGCTGATACAAACAGTCATCACCTCCGAACTATTTCTCTGCTGTATGCAATACTTAAAGCTGTAAAATGTTGGTTCAAATGACTCTGAGCACTATGGGACTTAACTGCTGAGGTCATCAGTCCCCTAGAACTTAGAACTACTTAAACCTAACTAATCTAAGGACATCACACACATCCATGCCCGAGGCAGGATTGGAACCTGCAACCGTAGCGGTCGCGCGTTCCAGACTGTAGCGCTTAGAACCGCACGGCCATTGCGGCCGGCGCTGTAAAATGTGTTCATTTCCTTCCTCATTTGGCGTTTATTTATGCGCTGAAAGGGGATCACACCCTAAGCAAGACAAATACCCCCGTGGCGTAACACAACCTCCTCCGTACTTCACTGTTGGCACTACACATAATGCTAGGTAATGTTCGCCAGGCATTCACGAAACCCAAACCCTTCCGTTGGATTGTCACAAGGTAGAGCATGATTGACCACTCCAGATCACTCGTCTCCAGTCATCCGCGGTCCAGCGGCGTCGCTCCTTGCACCACCTCAGTCATCGCTTAGAATCGACTAGAGATACGTGTGGCTTATGAGCAGCTGCTCGACAATTGTACCTCATTCCCTCCGCACAGATATTGTGCTAGCTGGAATTATGGCAGCACCTTGGAATTCGAGAGCTCATACGACTTTTTACAACTGTCCTCCACAATATTCGACACACCCTGTCCGTCAGTACACGATTTAGCAGTGCTTGTTCCTTCGCGTTTACACTTCACAATCATATCATCAACAGTCGACTTAGGAAGCTTTAGAAGGGCTTAAATATCCCTCGTGTATCTGTTACTCAGGTGACATCCAATGATTAGTCCACGTTCGAAGTGCCGGCCGGCCGCTTCAGTCCGGAACCGCGCTGCTGCTACAGTCGCAGGTCCGAATCCTGCCTCGGGCATGGATGTGTGTGATGTCCTTAGGTTAGTTAGGTTTGAAGTAGTTCTAAGTCTAGGGGACTGATGACCTCAGATGAGAAGTCCGATAGTGCTTGGAGCCATTTGATTTTTCACGTTCGAAGTCACTGAGCTCTCCTGACGAGCCCATTCTGCTGTTACTGCTTGTCTAATGACAAACAGTACTCCTCGCCTGTTTTTATGGCTGGCGGGTCCGCCACTCGTGACATCCTGTAGTCAATTCCACGTAACACAGAGACGCCAGGTGCTTTTGATCAGATAGCGTGAGTGAAAATGTTTCCAGGCTAATACAACTTCATTGCTTGTTAAAAGCGTTGTTTGTTTATATTCCATCTCGAGCTACAGTTAAACTTTCTTTACATCAGTTCAGTAAATCAGAAAAGCGTTTCTTGTATTTTGGGGTTGTCCTTAACCTTCTTTTTCGATCCGAAATCGCTGTTAACTAGTAGTGTTTTATGAGGGACACTTGTAGGACGTTCCCATGTGACGGTAGTTAATCTGTTTCTAATTGGGGAGATGAAATCAGACAAAATGAGAGGAAACGCTATGTGCATCGAAGAACCATCAATATCCGACGCAACTAGTTGTAGGGAATTTTGGCGCTGGAATTCAGATCCAGCAATGTACCGAACGAAAAGGTACGACTCCTTCCTCTAAAATGTTATGGACGAAGCAGTATCTGTTAAAAATTCCTGCTGTTTAGCATAGTCTAGCTGGTCGATAATATTTTAGCCAGATCGATCATCAATGCACCACTCTAGTCACTTACTGCGTACAGGAAGTCTTTTTAAGCCGAGATTAGCGACTCCAGTCCGACGAAGCAAACTATAGACACTACACACGTGGAACAACATGATGTTCAAAATACCCTTTATTCTCTGAAGCGCAGCAGTAAATGTTTGTTCCTTGGCATACCAGTTTTCCAGGCGTGTAGCCGACACGAGTGGATGGACGAAAAGCAACTTGGTTGATTCAGGGGAGGGGACCAAACAGCGAGATCATCTGTCCAGAGAAGCAACTGCCCACCTTCGTCCCTCAGGAATAAGTACCCGTAAAATGATATGTAACTCCTTACAAGCGTCTCTTCGTGTCAGTGTCGTGACGTTAAGCTTCCATTTTAGCCCATGACAGCTTCATGAACAATAATGATGTAAGATTTCGTCGTATTGCACTGACGGGAAAAGAAAATCGCTCCACCATGAAGAAGTTGTGCGACACAAACGAAAGTTGGTAGGCGTGTTTCTACATCTGAAAGGTTTTGCCTACTCAAATGTCGCACCAATCGCATAAGATTTTAACAGCTTTTCTGATGCCTTGACCACTCCTTTTTATTATTTCCAAAATCACCTTACGCGTTTCGATATTCCGCAATTTTCAAAAGCAGTGTTGCCTCAATCATATAAAATTAATCATTAGATACATTTTATCGAACGAACAATTTACACTACTGGCCATTAAAATTGCTACACCACGAAGATGACGTGCTACAGACGCGAAATTTAACCGACAGGAAGAAGATGCTGTGATATGCAAATGATTAGCTTTTCAGAGCATTCACACCTGGTCGGCGCCGGTGGCGACACCTACAACATGCTGACATGAGGAAAGTTTCCAACCGATTTCTCATACACAAGCAGCAGTTGACCGGCGTTGCCTGGTGAAATGTTGTGATGCCTCGTGTAAGGGAGAGAAATACGTACCATCACGTTTCCGACTTCGATAAAGGTCGGATTGTAGCCTATCGCGATTGAGGTTTATCGTATCGCGACATTGCTGCTCGCGTTGGTCGAGATCCAATGACTGTTAGCAGAATATGGAATCGGTGGGTTCAGGAGGGTAATACGGAACGCCGTGCTGGATCCCAACGGCCTCGTATCACTACCAGTCGAGATGACAGGCATCTTATCCGCATGGCTGTAACGGATCGTGCAGCCACGTCTCGATCCCTGAGTCAACAGATGGGGACGTTTGCAAGACAACAACAACCTGCACGACCAGTTGGACGACGTTTGCAGCAGCATGGACTATCAGCTCGCAGACCATGGCTGCGGTTGCCCTTGAGGCTGCATCACAGACAGGAGCGTCTGCGATGGTGTACTCAACGACAAACCTGGGTGCACGAATGGCAAAACGTCATTTTTTCGGATGAATACAGGTTCTGTTCACAGCATCATGATGGTCGCATCCGTGTTTGGCGACATCGCGGTGAACGCACATTGGAAGCGTGTATTCGTCATCGCCATACCGGCGTAACATCCGGCGTGATGGTATAGGGTGCCATTGGTTACACGTCTCGGTCATCTCTTGTTCGCATTGACGGCACTTTGAACAGTGGACGTTACATTCCAGATGTGTTACGACCCGTGGCTTTACCCTTCATTCGATCCCTGCGAAACCGTACCTTTCAGCAGGATAATGCACGACGGAATGTTGCACGTCCTGTATGGGCCTTTCTGGATACAGAAAATGTTCGACTGCTGCCCTGGCCAGCACATTCTCCAGATCTCTCACCAATTGTATACGTCTGGTCAATGGAGGCCGAGCAACTGGCTGTCGCAATACGCCAGGCACTACTCTTGATGAACTGTGGTATCGTGTTGAAGCTGCATGGGCAGCTGTACCTGTACACGCCTTCCAAGCTGTAGTTGACTCAATGCCCAGGCGTATCAAGGCCGTTATTACGACCAGAGGTGGCTGTTCTGGGTACTGATTTCTCAAGATATATGCACCCAAATTGCGTGAAAATGTTATCACATGTCAGTTCTAGCATAACATATTTGTCCAACGAATACCCGTTTATCATTTGCATTTCTTCTTGGAGTAGCAGTTTTAATGGCCAGTAGTGTAATATGATTGGCATAGTACTGCCTTTTAAAATGATGGAATGTCGAAACGCGTAAGGTGATTTTGGAAATTATAATAAAGAAAGTGTGGTCAAGACACCAGAGAAGTTATTAAAATCTGATGAGACTGCTGCGACATTTGAGTATACATAATCTTTCAGATGTAGAAACACGCCTACCAACTTCCGTTATGTCCCACAAAAAGTTCGAAAAAGTGTTTGTGGTGGAGAAGAAGACACATTAGAGTTTATGCTTTTTTAGTAGTACTGAAGAACATAATACTTCATTAAACTGTTAGGAATGCCTTTCGAATAAAGTTTTTTTTGAGTCTTGGTGTTTAGTATAAATTTTCTGATTCATCATCGCTTTGTGAAAAAGCCGTAAGTTACGTGATAGAGACGAAACCTTGGCATTTGCGATCTTAGCATATTGAAAAACATTAGGATCACCTTAAATGATTAAAAACCGTAAAGTACAAATTTGTAGAGCTGTGATCTTTAGTAAGGGATTGGACTTCGATTGCATGCCGGCCGCGGTGGTCTTGCGGTTCTAGGCGCTTCAGTCCGGAACCGCGCGACGGCTACGGTCGCAGGTTCGAATCATGCCTCGGGCATGGATGTGTGATGTCCTTAGATTAGTTAGGTTTAAGTAGTTCTAAGTTCTAGGGGACTGATGACCTTAGATGTTAAGTCCCATAGTGCTCAGAGCCATTTGAACCATTTCGATTGCATCATACAGCGTCGGTACCCGTACACCGAGCACTGCGCCGATATGTAGGCCTTAGAAGGCTGCAGATCACAGTTGACTAGACTAGCCCACTGTTGAGTCCAGGTTCATTCAAGCTCACCAGCTTTCGCCCGGTTACACTCAAGACCCCCCGAGTTCTTAGCTTAATGCCAAGTTCTTGGTAATCGGGACGCGGATATGAAATATTACTACTGGCCTGTTCCCAATTTGTTCCTCAAGGCATTGTATATTAAACCCTTCGAAGATTTTTTGTAACAATTGCTACTAAGAAAAACACCACGATTCACAGTGGATTTGAATCCACATTAAATTGTAGGTCCTTCAATAACTGGCTGCGTAAGTCAACTGAGAGGTAAGAGAAAGGCATAATACCTCCACGGAGACCATCCAAGCAAAACACTGTCGTATTCAAGCTAGCCTTCAGATTGAGGCAGTTTTACTTATACATGTTCAAATGTGTGTGAATACCTAAGGGACCAAACTGCTGAGGTCATCGGTCCCTAGACTTACACACTGCTTAAACTAACTTGAACTAACTTATGCTAAGAACAACGCACACACACCCATGCCCGAGGGAGGGGCCGCGTAATCCGTGACATGGCGCCTCAAGCCGCGCTGCCATTATGCGCGGCTTTTACTTATACTTACTAACCTAGCATAACCTGTACAGTTTTAATGGTACCATTTCGAACGTCAGTATAGTTATCAGATATTGAAAACGTAAACGGTTAAGTATGAATCGATAGCCTTGCACTTAAATTACGAGTCGACTTCAAAAAGTGAGTTACACATTATCATTCCAGGCCAAGCACCTTTTATTGAATGGTGCACTATACTACAAAGTGACATAGACATATGACACTATTTTTAAAGATTGTCACCGTGCCTCTTCAAACAATGGTCGGAACGTTCTACCAATCGTTCAGTTCCTCGATGATAGAAATCCGCTCCTTGAACTCGCAGTCATTCGAGAACCGCCGTGTGAACGTCCTCATCGTCGTAAAATCTGTTCCTCGTTGCGTAGACATTGTCGGCTGTGATCGGTGTCGATGGCCTTCCTTCTCTATCAACTTCACCCACGTCTGTGCAGCCTAGGCCAACTTATTGGCACCATTTCCCTACGGTTGGACGCACCATAGCACTTGGTGAACATACCACCAGAATTTCTCAGTGAATTTATGTGAAATTTAGATGTTCTGCGTACAAGAATCGTATTGTCCCACGTACTTAAACTTTGGAGTACGTTTCTAGTTGCCACGCCATTTCGCTCCTACAATGTGATGCCTCTGTTATCCGTACCGCGGCAGAACTGTGTATTCAGAAACTCGGAAAATGTACTCACTCCTGGCAATGCGACACTCTTGTTACGAAAGGTTCTTACGGTGGAACGTCCGAGTAATTTACTTTTTGAAGTTCCTTCGTATATGAAGAAACACGCGGTAGTCAAAACTAGCCAAGGAAGTGTCTATAAGACTGACATGAAATAAGTTACAATTTTTAATCAACAGAAGAACTGCTATTTACAAAGGTGCTGGAAACTACTAAAGTTTACATCCGCGAAATTTTACTGTCTTTGCTAACTGTCCTCTTCTCACAGAAAATCTCATCCATTCGTAGTAAATTGGCATGTTAAGAGTGTTCTGTTGCTCCATCTTCCTGAAAATAGCCATACAGTAGTTAATCTTCTGTCGTTTGATCTACAGATGAATTAAATAGATGTGGGCATAATACTAAGCGCCAACGCTTTGGTGAAAGAATCGTGTTATTACTCGGAAACCGAACGTTGCGAATCAACCAACAATCTTAGTATTGTACGACGGCTGTTCAAGATACTGATGATTTTCTAGTGGACAGTGACGCATGTTCTGTCAATTCTCATACCGGGACTGGCTGATCCACCCTGAAAACACGTTTCGCGCTGTTTTTATTTTGGCCACCATGTACATGAACCACACCGGTGTCCATAATTAAAGCAACAAACCTCTATTTCCCCGTCCTGTGTCTAATTCGTGATACAATCGTAGAAACTGTTAACAGATGTCCGTACGATCGTGTCCTGCACGGAAAAGGCATTCTGGTCAACGGACAACCACGCCACCGATGGCGTGAGGGCACCTGTCAAACAGGATAGTGTTTGCGGGTAGTCTCGCATCCACAATCGCTGTGTACACAGTCATGTACTGTCTAGTGGGGCACATAGAAGACGCCTACCAGGCTCTCTGCGCTGAAGGACCATGTGAAGACGAAGCAGGACAGTCGCAAACTGATGTGTCCCGGCTGCTTAATGTGAATCGTTCTGTTGTTTTTCGGGCGTGGCGCCAGTTTACAGAGATGGAAACTGTATATCGAAGACTAGTGCGGGGCCGACCACATCAGAAAGAGCGAACCGTAATTTGGCTGTAAGGGCACGACGGTACCGCCTTAGTAGTGCACGTCAACTGGCATCTGACCTCGCAGCATCCACAGGACGTATTGTAGCGAGGCAAACGGTGCACAAAAGGCTTCGGCAGAGTGGCCTTTATTGTCGGAGACCTGCTGTATGTGTACATCTGACGCGTCTTCACAGGAGGGAACGTCTAGAGTGGAGCCGTCAACACGCCACCTGGACGGTCGAACAGTGTGTCAATGTTCTTTTCACATATGAGTCCCGATTTGGTGCGAACAGTAATTCTCGGCGCATTCGCATTTGGAGGGAACGTGGAACAGGTTTTCGCTACCAAATCATTGTCGAAAGGGACTGATATCGAGGATGATCCCTATTGGTGAGGGCAGGGATTATGTTGACCACTCGAACACCTCATCATAAAATTGTACGATTAAATCGGCAAGGTTTAACTGCTGTCCAGGTATCGTGACGACATCTTGGGACCTAATGTGCGGTTGCTGCGAGGTGCTGTGTGCCCATACTTTGTATTGATGGACGGTAATGCTCGACCTCATGGAGCAAACGTGGTTGATGCTTTCTTGGAAACGGAAGATATTGCACGCATGACGTGGCCTGCCCGATTTGAATCACATAGAGCACGTCTGGAATGCACTAGGGACACGGGTTGCATCACGTCAGCATTCACCACTACTCTCCAAGACTTGCGAGCAGCGCTGCAAGAGGAATGGGCATTATTGCCTCAACATGAGATTGATGACATCATTCACAGCATGCTCCATCGTTTATCATGCCTGTATTGCTGCCAGACGTGGTCACACACCATACTGAACGCATTAACCAGTTGTCGGAATGTGTGTGTAAATCTGTTAAGTTGGAAAAAACGAAGAACTTTTTTGTATACCGTTATGCATGTTGCAGCTGTTTACGTTCTGTATTCTTTATACTGTTTCTACTTTAATATCATCTGATTGTACTGTTTTGTGACAAAATAAACGCAACCTTGCAAAATTTCGGTTTGTTGCTTTAATTTTTGACACCAGTGTGTGAACAGATTCATAGAAAAATGAAAACTGGTCTTCACGATAAAAGAAAAACAGTCAGGAACAAAGACAACCACATATCACTTTGCGAAAAGGAAGACATCCTGAAACAGTCGCATCACAAGTTTATACTCAAACGACACAAGTTCGAGTCCCGGCCCGGATAATCTAGGAGGTTTCAAAACAGCCCATACTCCGCTGTAAAATGGAAGATTCATTCTGGAAACAATACCATAGGCGGCTGGTAAGCCATCTCATCGCAGTATCCTTTCTTTCACAAGTACTGGTAACATAAGATATGCAGGAGAACTTCTGCTAGTACCTCTCCCCTACATTCCAAACTTCACATAAGTGAAGCTGTAAGGTCGGGTTGTGATTCGTACACGGATGGCTCAGGCGCTAAGAACATTTCTCGCGAAAAGTAATGTTCTGGGTTCGAGTCCCAGCCTAGTCCACAGTTGTAATCTTCTACGAAACTTCAAAACAACGCACACTCCGCTGCAGAGTTAGAATCGTTTTAAGAATATGTAAACAAGTAAGTAGTAGCAATCTTTTATTCTCTCTCTAGAAAACGACACACGCTCACACACACATACACAATGAACCCTAAGTTAACCGGTCTTCTTGTCTTAGCTCTCCCCAAGGAACATTAAAATCTATAGAGGAGTCAGTACTAGACCTAAGCTTATTACGAGTAATCTACAGCTCAGACTGCCAACGGTCTTTGTCTTTTACAGTTTTAGGTATCTTTATATACAGAGTGTCTCTCCTAAGAGTACTCAGGTGCGTTTTCTCCGTTGTTTCGGCAGATTTTTATAATTTCGTTTTTGTAACTAGGGGCTGGAGTCAGCCCAAACAAATGCTGCTCATCATGTCTTTCAAGCGACGCCTATTGTCGACGGAATGCGTCGGTTTGTTTCCCATTACAAATAAAATTATTTTAAAAGCGGAATTTTACATGCCCATTCGATAGAGTGGTCTCAAATTAGTCAAGGGCGATATTCGTTTTATCGCTATGTATTAACAGTAACAGTAAAACCACGATAAATAACTGGCATTGACAGCACTGCACTGACTGCCAAGGCCAAGCAGCAGCGCTGCTTAGTCGCTCCTGGAGTACTCGTTATTCTTCGGTTTTTCACTATTTCTGTTAATACATAACGATAAAACGCACTAGTGTAATTTGGAAGTGCTCTGTCGAGTGGCCACATAAAATTCCGCGTAGAAAACCATCTTATTTGTAATAGGAGACAAACCGACGCGTTCCGTCGACAATGGGCGCCAGCTGAAAGACGTGATGAGCAGTATGTGCCTGGGCTGACTCGAGATACACTTCGCAAAAACTAAATTACAAATATGTGCTGTAATGCCGGAGAAAACGTGCCTGACGTCTCTTAGGAGGGACACTCTGCATAAATGCACTCATAATCAGTGTGAGACGAGAATATGTACTTCAAACATTCTCATTACTGTATTTCCCCATTGTTGTTATTGTGGTCTTCAGTCCTGAGACTGATTGTGGTCAGAGTCCACATCTGCTCCTGGAAATGTCTTACAATTTAAAACCTGGTTCCTAAATCTCTGTCTTACCATTATATAATCTATCTGATACCTTCTAGTATCTCCAGGATTCTTTCATGTATACAACATTCTTTTATGATACTTGAACCAAGTGTTAGCTATGATTAAGTTATGTTCTGTGCAGAATTCTACCAGACGGCTTCCTCTTTCATTTCTCACCTCCAATCCATGTTCACCTACTATGTTTCCTTCTCTCCCTTTTCCCACTCTCGAACTCCAGTCACCCATGACTGCGTGGGCTTCGTGTCTATCTTGGCCTGCCGGCCGAAGTGGCCTTGCGGTTAAAGGCGCTGCAGTCTGGAACCGCAAGACCGCTACGGTCGCAGGTTCGAATCCTGCCTCGGGCATGGATGTTTGTGATGTCCTTAGGTTAGGTAGGTTTAATTAGTTCTAAGTTCTAGGGGACTAATGACCTCAGCAGTTGAGTCCCATAGTGCTCAGAGCCATTTTTTTCTATCTTGGCCACAATAATGCGTTCACTATGCTGTTTGTAGTAGCTTACCTGCACGTCTATTTTTTTATTCATTATTAAACCTACTCCTGCATTACCCCTATTTGATTTTGTATTTATAACTCTGTATTCACCTGACCAAAAGTCGTGTTCCTCCTGACACCGAACTTCACTAATTCCCACTATATCTAACTTTAACCTATCCATTTCCCTTTTTAAATTTTCTAACCTACCTGCCCGATTAAGGGATCTGACATTCCACGCTCCGATCCGTAGAACGCCAGTTTTCTTTCTCCTGAAAGCGTTTACTAAAATTATAATGTGACCATACCGTCATAGCACAACGAAATTAAATGTGTGAGAGCAGGAGTCTATCATGCCATGTTTCTGAGAAGAGGGAGGCAGAAATATTGGAATACTCAAGCCACATGAAACTCAGAATAGTGAGCATTGCCATTTGCAGAGCTTATAATGATTTGTATTTTGAAGAGTGGAACGCCGCTGAATCCGTCTCTTTTAGAACTACTGTACTAGTAGCAGAAATTTGAAAAAGCCAAGTTGATACCGACTAATATAGCTATGAAAACAAACTGCACGTTATTTAGTGACGACGTTTTTACCGTTCATTCGGGTGAAAACAGGTGTACGATATCCTAAACGGCTAATGAAATATCTGAGGTGAACAGATTACGTGAAGCACCCTGCATAAGGACGCCTCCGTGAAAGACATCGTTGCCATATTCCAGAAATGACATCTCCCTACAGGAAAGTAAATAGAACAATAACGATTGAAGACTCAATTTTCGCAGGCCTCGTTTTTCTAGTTCATTCAGTCCGGTGTTATTATTATGAATTGTTGCACGATACGCCCTGCTGCCCCATGGTCATAGAGCCCAGTGCTCGTGTGATAAAACGATAATCAAACAAAAGCAGATGGCTGGCTGTTTGCGTTGCAGTAAACAGAGATGAGCGCTCTCCAGCCCGGCTCATGGGAAGAGTTTATGTTCCAAGTTAGTACAACAAGTGACAGGCAACTGTTAATACGCTTACTGACATTAACCAAGTGATACAAACAAGTGGAAAATGCCCTTCAGTAAACAAGATTAATACAGAATAGTATAGCGAAATTGAAAGAAATAACTAAACTGTTTGAAGATGACAAATGTTTTGTGCGCTTTTCAGCAGAAAATGCAGCCAATATTTCATGTTTTCTTCGTTTATATAGGCGTGGTGTCTGTGTAATTACTTGAAGTATTTTAAATACGTCTATGCAACTACTCAAATACAAATCTATTTTACCATAAGCGTTTCGCTTAATTGGTTTAAAACGTAGTCATTGGTCGGGAATAAAAAAGTTATTTATAATTCTGGTTTGTCTGTAGTTCTAAAAACAGTTCGATTCGTAAGCTACTGCATTTCCATACGTTTTCTGCTTGGATCCGGAAATGTCGTCTGCATGCACATCTGCCAGTTACTCCTGCCTTTGACAGTGGTCGTTTCAGCCTATTTTCACCTTCATTTTCAACGCCTCAGTCGTGGTTTACGTCAGTAAATGTGTGGTTTATGATGAAGTAAATACGTATTTTTAGTAAACGCATATACTGATTTAAAATATCGTATGTAACTTTCTCTTTTATTTAGTGTTTCTTTGGAAAGTGTAACACTGAATTCGATTAGCAAATAAGCAATAGACAGTGCGCGATGAGCTCGCTGGGTCGCCGACAAGATGGTCAATTTCGACACAGTGTTGGCCTGTTTTCACGTTGGTCAACAGTTACACTTCCATCTACTGCAGTACGCGTAACACCATTTAACTTTAAACTTGGCTTACACTGTTAAAAACAGGTATCATCACATGTACCCTCTCTTTTAATACAAAGATAGTTCTAAGTAATTTACGGAATTTTTTTCAATGTGACAACGAACACAAAATTTCCTCGAACTCATTTCATAAGTTTGTATTTATGGCGAGACATTACCATTTGTGTTGAGCGTGCTCTGTGGTGTAATAGTTAGTTATACGCTATTTGCTGTCATACGTACACGAAGATAAAACACTTTGTTATTTTTGCGTACTTTTTACATCTACACACATACTCCGCAAGCTACCCTATGGTGCATGGCGGAGGGTCCTGTGTACCAATATCACTCATTTCTTTTACTGTTCCACTCACAAATAGAGAGAGGGGAAAATACTATGTATATGGCCCCATTCGAGCCGTAATTTCTCTTATCTTCGTGGTTCTCACATGAACTTTACATTGGCGGCAGCAGAATCGTTCTGCAATCGACTTTAAATGCCGGGTCTCTAAATTTTCTCAATAGTGTTTCGGGAAAAGAACGTCGTCTTCCCTCCAGGGTTGATGCCTAGACTCTTAATGATCAACAAGGTGCTCTTGGTTGACGATTGATAAAACGCAGAGGAATACATTTGTACTTCAGAGAAACGTCATTAATGGTTTTTAGGTGGAGCAAGAATTTGGAGCACAACATTCTGATGTAAAGTTTTTTTTGAGGGGGGGGGGGAGGGGGAGACCAGGAAAGGGTTCTAGGAGTACACCATTCGTCCAGCAACCAGGAAGGGAATGAAAATTTTCTGCCTTAACGTGAGTCGCTTACTTTCGACGGCATTGCTGTCGAGATTAAACAAAATCGAATGTTTGCCGTTGTCTTAGATGTATGGAACAATCTCCTTTATTGCCTCCAGGTGCTGCTTGCAAGCCCACCAGATTCAAGCAGCAGCTAATGTAGTAGTGTACTACCAAAAACCAAACGAAACTGAATAATGTTGGGCTAATTCAAATGGTTCAAATGGCTCTAAGCACTATGGGACTTAACATCTGAGGTCATCATTCCCCTAGACTTAGAACTACTTAAACCTAACTAACCTAAGGACATCACACACATCTATGCTCGAGGCAGGATTCGAACCTGCGACCGTAGCAGCAGCGCGGTTCCGGACTGAAGCACCTTGAACCGCTCGGCCACAGAGCCGGCGTTGGGATAATGCTTCGCATTATTGGGCCACAGGGTTGCGTGCCACAATTTAAAGAAGCTGTCAAACAACTTTGAAAATTACAATAGTACTCAAAGTCTTTCCCATACCTGCACGTAACGGCATGTTTAATGTCATGATTCATATTACGAAAGATACAGGTTTATTAATGGTTGTACAGACAAGTTTCGCCAATGTTCGATAAAATCGTTGCGCCATTTAGCACTTCAGATTGGGATGCCAGGAGCACAAACCCAAAATGAATCCTTAGCAAAGTAACGGTAGTACCTCGATTGACCAATGCAGATGCCGTTGCTCAACTTCAGTAGTGAAACTAGCTATTACAGTCTGTCATTGATGGAGAAGCTGATCCTGAAATGCTCGTTTCTTTTAATGAAACATGACTACATTTATTGGGCTACTTAAATTCGCAAAACAGTCTGCGTTGGGCTTCTGCTTCAGTGCTGACGTTGTGCAACGGTACCTGAGTTGGTAAGCTGAGGCTCTACTGTTACTTGGAAAAGTTCCAAATTGAGTTTGCGTAGAGTTCTCTGAGCTGTATCTATTGACCCGCCACTCTCAAGAGCTAGATCAGGTAACGATTTTCCCGAACTTCCTTTTTTGGAGAAGTGCAGTTACTGGGTAAAAATCTTCCATCTGTTGTTGATGGGCGGCCGTCATTAGGTAAATGCTGAAAGCAAATACTGACAGAAAGCACTTGTAACAAAAAACTTGACCTTCTTTAATGTGTGTTCATCTGTACCCTGACGTGTTATGGGGCTTTTATTGCCTCCGCGGTAAATGTTTTGCCCCACTATTGTGATGTTCTGCTGCTTACATGAAATCTTTATGTTGTTGGATCCTTGGGTCGGAACTCTACAATATAAAAAAATAAAGAGAGGGACTATCCAAAATACATTGGAGTGCAAAACTTAAGGATGAAAGTAACTTTCGCATGATGTGCCACTGCCAAGTACCATAGTTCGATGAAACTTGGACTATACATAGAAAGAACTGCTACATTGTAGTGTAGAAGGTAATTGGAAGAAATACACAGTGAGACGAACAGAAATGATACTACACACATCAAAAAAAGTTTTGCATCACCCCAATTCCCAGAACTGCTGAAGATAGACGTTGACTGTGGATACTGAATCACAGACACAGTCCCTTTGACTGTTCAGAGATGTCACTAAACCCTCCCAAAGATGTAAACAACTATGCATGAGCAGCGCCTATTAAACGTAGGGGGTCCGACAGCAGATCAGTTCCAGCCATTCCACCAGGAAGGAGGTATACGGCTCGTTTTGTCTGTAGTTCAACCATGCCTAGACGATCCGCATTGTTACCTCAACAAGGGAAGTGTCCAGACGACTCGGAGTGAACCAAAGCGACGTTGTTCGGGCATAGAGGACATACAGAGAGACAGGAACTGTCGATGACATGCCTCGCTCAGGCCACCCAAGGGCTACTACTGCAGTGGATGACCGCTACCTACGGATTATGGCTCGGAGGAACCATGACAGCAACGTCACCTTGTTGAATAATGCTTTTCGTGCAGCCAAAGGACGTCGTATTACGACTCAAACTGTGCGCAATAGGCTGCATGATGCGCAACTTCACTCCCAACGTCCTTGGCGAGGTCCATCTTTGCAACCACGACACCATGCACCACGGTGCAGATGGGCCTAACAACATACTAAATGGACCGCTCAAGATTGGCATCACGTTCTCTTCGCCGATGAGTGTCACATATGCCTTCAACCAGACAATCGCCGGAGACTTGTTTGGAGGCAACCCAGTCAGGCTGAACGCCTTTGACACACTTTCCAGCGAGTGCAGCACGGTAGAGGTTCCCTGCTGTTTTGGGGTGGCTTTATGTGCGGCCGACGTACGCCACGGGTGGTCATGGAAGGACTATTTATGGACGACGTGACCCACCAACCACTCTGAGGGTACGCCGAATCGCTGTTGAGGAGTGGGACAATCTGGATCACCAGTGCCTTGATAAACTTGTGGATAGTATGCCACGACGAATACAGGCATGCATCAATGCAAGAGGACGTGCTACTGGGTATTAGAGGTACCAGTGTGTACAGCAATCTGGACCACCACCTCTGAAGGTTTCGATGTATGGTGGTATAACATGCAAGGTGTGGTTTTCATGGGCAATAAAAAGAGCGGAAATGATGTTTATGTTGATCTATATTCCAATTTTTGTACAGATTCCGGAACTCTCGGAACCGAGGTGGTGCAAAGCTTTTTTTGCTGTGTCTATTATTCAAAGGCAATAATTACACTGAAGTCATTGCGATTTTGGGTGGTCTCCTGGACATTACCGAAGGCGGTAATGATCCTTAATAGGGTGTGTGGCCACCACAGACGGAAATGGATGTTCTGTAACGTTCTCCCATACTGACCACAAAGTTGGTTAGGAGTTCTTGTGGTAGGGCGTTCCATTCCTCCTCCAGTGCGTATGAAAACTGCTGGATGGTCATTGGCACATTTGGACGGGCTGCACTATGTCTCCCATACGCATCCCACACGTGCTCTATGGAGTTTAAGTCAGAGTAAGGGGCAGGCCAGTCCATTCAAAGATTATCATCTCGTTCCAGGAGCTCCTCAACCTATGCTGTTCGATGCGGTCGCGCACTGCCATCCATAAAAATGAAGTCAGAGCCGAAAGCGCGCTTGATAAGACGCACATGGTGATGGAGTACTGTGTCACGATAACGTTGACCGTTGACTGTACTGTGTTCAAGGATCTGAAGGTCAGCACATCCGTACAACATTATGCATTCCCACATCAAAACACCTTGACCACCGAAACCATCACGTCCGACAATGTTCCTGGGTTGATTACATGTCCCCACCTCTCGCCATATCAGAGTAGTCTAGAAATGGCGAAAATGATCGCTTCAGTGGTTGAGGTGTTATGGTGTGCGGACGCATAATATTGCATGGGCGTGCTGACCAAATCTTTGAACGCGGTACTCTCACCAGTCAACGTTGTTTTGGCACTGTAATCCTACCCCATGTGCGTCTTTCAGGGGTGCATTCAGCCTTGACAGCATTTTTGTGACGACGATGAGCGACCGTACTGAACAGCGCAGGTGGAGGACCTCTTGGAACGAGAGGAAATTCGGCGAGTGAACTGACGTGCCCGTTCCCCCAAGTTAAATCAATCAAGTACGTGCGTGATGCGTTGGGTAGGCGTATAGCACCACGTCTTCATACCCCAACGACCATTCTGCATTTGACAACCGCGTTGGTAGAGGAATGAAACGCCCCGCCACGAGAACTCCGTACCAACCTTGGGGCCATCATCGGAGCACGTTGCAGAGCATGCATTGCCGCCCTAGTGATCACACACCCTATTAAGAACCATATCCCGCCGTTTGTAATGTCCAGGGGACCATTATGAGTAACAGTAACTTCAGTAATTAAGTGTTTGTTTTTCCTGCGCGCTGTTCGAGAGTGGAACGATAGAGAAATAGCTTGAAGGTGGTTCTATGAACCCTCTGTTAGAACTTAATAGTGAACTGCAAAGTAATCATGTAGATGTATATATACATGTAGTTGCCTTTGAGTAAAAGTGTCGTTTCTGTTCGTCTCAATGCGTATATCTTCCAGTAGCCTTCTGTACTGTACAGTACTATACTGTAGCAGTTCTCTCCATGCATGGTCCGTGGCCGAGCGGGTCTAGGCGCTTCAGTCTGGAACCGCGCGACCGCTACGGTCGCAGGTTCGAATCCTGTCTAGGGCATGGATGTGTGTGATGTCCTTAGGTTAGTTAGGTTTAAGTAGTTCTAAGTTCTAGGGGACTGATGACCTCAGATGTTGAGTCCCATAGTGCTCAGAGCCATTTGAACCATGCATGGTCCAAGTTTCATTGAGCTCTGTCGGTTGGGAGTCACATATCATGTGAAAGTTAATTTCGTCCTTGAGTTTTCCACACCAGAGTATTATTATCGTTGTGGCTCACCGGTTGTTTCGTGATAGCTGTTTATGTTTCTTGCTTGGTGCGGCGTGGTGTTCACTTCCTTGATAGCGGGTAGCCGCGAAGACGGTAGCCTGTAGCCGTCATCTCTACTGGAATTGTTTTCATTCTTCTAAATTTCAACTGCTTCACGGATTTTGTTTCTATAAATATAACTTTCTCTTGATAACATGAGTATGTTCTTAAAATCGATGACTTGAGCACATTCTTCTTGGCGCTCCGCTACAGATTATTCTACCATTTCTTTTACACGTGTGTGGCGTTCGTCCTCTTTAACGTGTTCCTTTACTGCCCTTCCAGTTTCGGCGATCTATTCTTTGCCACAGTCAAACATCACTTCATACAGTCCTGCAGTATGAAGGTGGCCTCAGGTTCTTCCGTTGCAGGTCGGAAGAAGTCTATTTTATGTTGACTGAAAAACCTAGTTCTTAAAGGCTTAAAACACGCCCCTCCTATCCGCATCCTCATCTGAGGGTGACACGGCCGTCGGATGGTCCCGATGGGCCGCTTGTGGCCTGATGACGGAGTGCTTTTAAAGGCTTAAACAATTCTTCCGTAGGATTTTCCGTACACGGTCGGTTGCTTGAGCACGAAAGGTAACATTACAGAACGTGCAGGAGGTTCCTCTTCCTTCTTGTATTCATTATTAGTACTATTTCGTCTGAAGCCCCAACTTATGGAAAGGTCATAGCACTTACCCTCTCTAACGTGGAATGCACGCGAAGGCAGGCTGGGCTGCGTGGTGGCGCGAAGCGGCGCCTAGGTACTTGTAGTGTGCGTAAGTTTTCTATAATAATGATGATGGAAACAAAAAGAAAGAGGAACCTCCTGCGCATTCTGTAAGGTTATCATTTGAGTCTGGAGTAGGCGACCGCATATGCAGAATCCTGCAGAAGATCGGTTTAAGGATTATGTTTTACTGTCAAGACAAGATAAAAACTCGTCCGCCCTACAACGAACGTGTCTATCAGCCTCCACTCCACGGGAGTATATGAAGTGACGTGTGGTTGTGGAATATTATTTATCGGCGAAACTGGAAGGACAGTAAAAATACGCGTCACGAACATCACGCACGTTCGACACACAAGGTAAAATCAGCTATCGAGGAGCACCAAGAAAAAAGTGTTATGGATTTTAAGAACTAGCAATGGAAAGTACTTAACGCAGTTCAGATATCGCAGAATGAATAAAATTTCTAAAAGATGGCGGCTAAAGGCTTCCGTCTTCGTGGCTACCCGCTGTCACGTAAGTAAACACCCAGCGACGGCTAGCGAGGAATATAAACAGCTACCAGGAAACAACTGAGGCGGCACAACAACAATAATATTTTGGATTCACCGCCTCTGTCAGTGTCTACTTCCAGTTTTTACCCAATGACGACGGCCCACCAATAGCAGCCGCAAGAATTTTACCCAGTAACTCCACTTCTCCGAAAGTGCAGGAAAATAGCCTTTTATAAGCGAACGTGACACTGTCTTTAGACGGTTCTCAGCTATCCAGGGACACCAGTGAAATCCTGAAGAGGATCCCAGAAGGGAGGTCGAAACTTCGAGCAGTGAAGGAGTGTGAAGAAGCATATGATGCGGCATAACGATTCGAAGATTTTATCATCATTGACGACGGCCACTAAAGCTTGGATATCTCGTCAAGTTTGGCGAAAAAAATGCACACCTGCCAAACTCTGATGAACTGGCCGGAGCGTATGCGGCGATCGGAACCTACCTGCCCGGCATTAGTTTCCGCGCAATGCTGGACACAAAACTTCAAACAACTGGTAGTTGATCAGGCGTTGGGCGCCATGTGTTTGCAACTCCACGGTTGACACAAAATGTGGGTCAGAGCGTGGTAGCATCTGGACACACTGAAGGGCAAATTTTGGTTTTCTCGGCGTCTGGGACAAATAATATTCACTCTCTTTGGAACTCTAGTGTCCGACAAGCGTAATATGGAAAGTTCCAAACAGCAGATTTCCAACATCAGACGGGTTCCACGTGGTTTACGGCTTGTGATAGAACCTACAACTTGTGTTAGGTTTGGTAGCAAAGGAAATGGAAAGGTGGACGTTTGCGATTTTTCCAATTTGTGTTTAATTTCAGCAAAACTTTTGTGTTAAAGCATAAATATTCATTACAAACGAAGAAAGCAGTGAAGAAATTCACGGGAACACTTGATTTGAAAATGGGAAGATATACTGCAAATGTCATTGCGGGGACTTTGGACAAAGGTGGCTCACGTGAAAAGTTTTTTAATGAACTGTGAACATTTAGAAAATGTTAACTTTTCCACCATTAACAAATTGTTCGACAAGTCTATAGCTGCCATATCAAAATGGTTCAAATGGCTCTGAGCACTATGGGACTCAACATCTTAGGTCATAAGTCCCCTAGAACTTAGAACTACTTAAACCTAACTAACCTAAGGACATCACACACACCCATGCCCGAGGCAGGATTCGAACCTGCGACCGTAGCAGTCCCGCGGTACCGGGCTGCAGCGCCAGAACCGCTAGACCACCGCGGCCGGCGCTGCCATATCGCCAGAAGGCATTAAACGTGACAATGATCTACGCTTCGTATTGGATGCAGCGTCTTATATGGTCAAAGCTGCCGATAAACTAAAAGCATTATATAGTAAAAATGGTGCCTGTGACTTGTTTAGCTTATACGTAACACAGAGTTGAAGAAGAGATTCGTAGTAAATTCAGTTATGTTGACAAATTTAATGAGTACGTCAAAGAGGTATTTTTGAAGCCCCTTAACGTGTTCACCATTTAAGCTGTTTGCTCCAGATATTCCTCTATCATCCTCTCCCATTTCGACAAGATGAGGGTCCTGGACTGATGCCTGTTACTGTTAATGCCAGAACTTCAACGTTGTGAAATGCATAGTTGGCCATACGGTAGCAGTGAAGCAGCTTCGATTGGACTAGCCCAAGAATTAATATCTAATGCTGAAATTTCAGGCAAACTTTCGATACGTAAAACCAAATTTTGGATTTGTCATTGCCATTATAATGGCTTTGGAGCAATCAGAAGCACCACTAGTGAAGCAGAGAGAACAAGTGAAAAAATTGTGAATAAATTAGAAGCTGTTTGCGGTAAAGTGGAAAAAGAAGTACCAATGAAAATGGAAAAGGTTTTAGAAGAAAATGCAAGACCGCTACGGTCGCAGGTTCGAATCCTGCCGCGGGCATGGATGTTTGTGATGTCCTTAGGTTAGTTAGGTTTAACTAGTTCTAAGTTCTAGGGGACTAATGACCTCAGCAGTTGAGTCCCATAGTGCTCAGAGCCATTTGAACCATTTTTTTTGTTAGAAGAATAACGAAGGGTATCATACAACTTGTATTGGGTGAAAAGTTCTCTATTAATCACTTATATTTAGGTTCAGATGATATTGTCCACTTTAAATATGCTTCCCAAGGGTCAGCCGAAGTAGAAAAAGTTTTTCAAAGTACAAGACATTGTTGGCTGACAATAAAAAATCTTTTAATTTGAAAATTTGCACAAGGTACTCACTGTATATTCCAAGTCAGACCACATAAATTGACATAAACATGAGGATATTAAAAAACACATCAGAGGTCAACTACGTTCTGATATTGTTAATAAAAAGCATACTACAACATCAAATTCCACAATTAAGCTTGCTGCTCATATGCATTTTATTCTTAAATAAATAGGTCATTATCAGAAACTAATTTCCTGTTTTAATCTACAACAAAAATTTTACCCAATTTTAGTATGTTAGATCATCTTCTTTATGTTATTGTGCATATTTTTGAAAATTTTTGATCATAACAACTTTTTTGCGCATGTTAGGGTTAGTTAAAGCTAAACATCAAAATCCTAGCCCTACTAATGATGATCTTGCGTCCTTAAGTGAAGAGATACTACAATACATCTGAGCATGTTGCATGACGTCAGATAGAAATCGTTATTTTTGTTACTATTAGCATCGAAGCGGTAGGTGTCTAAAAAACACTGGGAGCACCAGAACATACAGAGAAACTCGATAAATGGAGAATGTTTCATCACTGGTAAAGCAAGATGAATGTCAAGTACAACAAGGTGTACATACAGAGAAGAATCCTATCGGTAGGGTGGTTGGCTCCTGATGCTGCTATAAGCACACGACTGATCAAACAGACTGCCTCAGATTTGCTGATTGACTGAACAGACTTTTAAATAAAGTGAATGTTAAGTGCCGACTCAAGTAATTAAAAAGAAGCCCCTGAAAACAACTTGCCCTATAGTCCTGAAACAGTACGTTCACTCTTAGATTAAAGGCATTTTCTTTTATCAATATGTTGCACCCCTCATACACTTTCTTTGCTTAGTTTAGACCTTTGAACAATAAGAAATGAATGATATCTTTGTTTAATGGATGCTCTTTGCATTATAAATAAAAACATCGAATGTTAAGCACATGTCTGAGTCTGAAACTGACATGAAGAATATTATAAAGTGTTTGTGTGCCACAGTGATTTATTTAGAATATGTGTTCTGTTTGCACAGAATCAGTTTGTACTTTGTCCGAAAAGAGCGTAAGGATAAATGCACGACAAAGCGATATCCACTGGAACATTTGTAAGTTTATACAACTGTTTCATAATAGATCTGATAAAATGGAAGCACATTAGCATGGTTTTACGACGGAACAACGTATAAATACTCAAATATTCTTTTGCAGTGCGGGAGCAGACGACATGCTCCTGACGAAAACAATAATGTAATCGGAAATGTTACCCATCTGAAGATGGACGTGATAACTCGGAACCTGTTATGGCACTGAAATGAGGCATTAGTAAAAGTATTTGTGGCTGTTTACGTTATTTACCAACAATTAAATAGTTATAGGATGTAGAATAATAACCGCTTCCAGTAACGGAGTTCAACTACATTTATTATGGGTAAAATTCAATTAAACAGTTGTTTTCCAGGGGTACCTGAAACTAATTCGTGTACTACCAGGCACTTCCTGCTTGTCATTTGAGGAGCTACGTTATGCTCTGTCGACAGCAGGAACAGAAGAAGAAAAGGTGATGCCTATAGTTAGAGGTCTGCGCGGATAAGAAAAGTGCAATCCGCATCCGTACCGCATCCGCAAGGTCTTAATCCGCAATCGCATCCGCATCCGCAAGTTCCTTATCCGCATCCGCATATACACTCCTGGAAATGGAAAAAAGAACACATTGACACCGGTGTGTCAGACCCACCATACTTGCTCCGGACACTGCGAGAGGGCTGTACAAGCAATGATCACACGCACGGCACAGCGGACACACCAGGAACCGCGGTGTTGGCCGTCGAATGGCGCTAGCTGCGCAGCATTTGTGCACCGCCGCCGTCAGTGTCAGCCAGTTTGCCGTGGCATACGGAGCTCCATCGCAGTCTTTAACACTGGTAGCATGCCGCGACGGCGTGGACGTGAACCGTATGTGCAGTTGACGGACTTTGAGCGAGGGCGTATAGTGGGCATGCGGGAGGCCGGGTGGACGTACCGCCGAATTGCTCAACACGTGGGGCGTGAGGTCTCCACAGTACATCGATGTTGTCGCCAGTGGTCGGCGGAAGGTGCACGTGCCCGTCGACCTGGGACCGGACCGCAGCGACGCACGGATGCACGCCAAGACCGTAGGATCGTACGCAGTGCCGTAGGGGACCGCACCGCCACTTCCCAGCAAATTAGGGACACTGTTGCTCCTGGGGTATCGGCGAGGACCATTCGCAACCGTCTCCATGAAGCTGGGCTACACCGTTAGGCCGTCTTCCGCTCACGCCCCAACATCGTGCAGCCCGCCTCCAGTGGTGTCGCGACAGGCGCGAATGGAGGGACGAATGGAGACGTGTCGTCTTCAGCGATGAGAGTCGCTTCTGCCTTGGTGCCAATGATGGTCGTATGCGTGTTTGGCGCCGTGCAGGTGAGCGCCACAATCAGGACTGCATACGACCGAGGCACACAGGGCCAACACCCGGCATCATGGTGTGGGGAGCGATCTCCTACACTGGCCGTACACCACTGGTGATCGTCGAGGGGACACTGAATAGTGCACGGTACATCCAAACCGTCATCGAACCCATCGTTCTACCATTCCTAGACCGGCAAGGGAACTTGCTGTTCCAACAGGACAATGCACGTCCGCATGTATCCCGTGCCACCCAACGTGCTCTAGAAGGTGTAAGTCAACTACCCTGGCCAGCAAGATCTCCGGATCTGTCCCCCATTGAGCATGTTTGGGACTGGATGAAGCGTCGTCTCACGCGGTCTGCACGTCCAGCACGAACGCTGGTCCAGCTGAGGCGCCAGGTGGAAATGGCATGGCAAGCCGTTCCACAGGACTACATCCAGCATCTCTACGATCGTCTCCATGGGAGAATAGCAGCCTGCATTGCTGCGAAAGGTGGATATACACTGTACTAGTGCCGACATTGTGCATGCTCTGTTGCCTGTGTCTATGTGCCTGTGGTTCTGTCAGTGTGATCATGTGATGTATCTGACCCCAGGAATGTGTCAATAAAGTTTCCCCTTCCTGGGACAATGAATTCACGGTGTTCTTATTTCAATTTCCAGGAGTGTATTTAAGTTTTGAATGAGCGATTAATAGTAATAGACAGTAGTACCTAGAATTATGGTATGTAATGACATAGTTATTGTTAGGGTGCCATTTCTGCGGCAACTTAACTACTTTTGACTTCTTAAATCACAGGAAATGCTCTATACCTACTCTAAAGCAGACCATTCCAAACAGGAAACCACTGGCGCTTCGGAACACACACAGTAGCGGCTCGGATCTCGTGAGATTGGAAATGCTATTTTAAAAAAATAAAATTCAATGTAATAGTATTAAATGATGAAAATACCTGTGTAGAAACAATTATATTTCGATGCTCTCGTGCCAAGGCAGCTGAAAATGACGATGGTTTTAAACTGTTACTAGCACATTGCATCATTTACCGACAGTTTTTTTGTACTCACTGCTTCGATGTGTCAAATTTTGAAGCCATTCATGTCAGCTGATGATTATATTATAGCTTACGCGTTCAGTCCTCGTCATTTCCAGGTGAAAATGCCGGCCGCGGTGGTCTCGCGGTTCTAGGCGCGCAGTCCGGAAACGTGTGACTGCTACGGTCGCAGGTTCGAATCCTGCCTCGGGCATGGATGTGTGTGATGTCCTTAGGGTAGTTAGGTTTAAGTAGTTCTAAGTTCTAGGGGACTAATGACCACAGCAGTTGAGTCCCATAGTGCTCAGAGCCATTTGAACCATTTGAACCAAGTGAAAATATTTACAGTATTAGGCCAACACTGCAAAACGCTGGCGCACCTGTGAAAAAGTTAAACTTCCAGCAATAATTGACGTTGTCTGGAAGAAATAACTCGTCTTCCAAGGAGTGACAACAAAATCAGTGGTTATGGAAATTAGGAGTCCATTTAGCTTTAGCTAAAAATACGATTGAAATCTCGAACCTCATCTTTTGGCTGATTTATCGAATTAAGACCTGTTTCATTCTCAACTAAACAAAGTTTTTCACACTTTAAAACATCCTCAACATTGGTCTAAATTACTAAGACAAAATTTACAGTAGATTTCGCAGTTAATACTTTCAACGTTAAAAAAATTTTTTTTAGAGTTTAATGGGACTGCAAACGATTTCAGGATGTCTATATAAAAACCACTGCCCCATAACTTCAAATATTAGGCACTGTTCCCTGTTAAGCAATACCGAGTTACAGTTAAAATGTTCAATTTTGTTACGAATTTTAGCCCTTATCTTTACTAATTGGCTGGTAAATTAAAAGACACATTATTATTTGGATGATTTGAATATTTTGTAAGTTTTCAATGTGATCAGAATAATCTTTCACGGACTATCGCAGTCACAGCTTGTTGGTGGTCGTGAGCCGTAGTTTGAAGTCCCACTTGGAATTAATTACAAGGCCCGCCGTGCCACTGCTCCGGTCGGGCTGTTTCACTGTTCACAAAGAGCGACAATGCTCGGCGGCTGCAAATGTTACTGTAGTGCACGCTAAAATTTAGGTAGGCACTTATGAGATCATCATTACCGAGTTTAATAATATTGACGTGTTAGCTGTTGAATGTTCTTGTTATGAAGAGTAAAAACTTAAAATTGAACTCTTTAATGTGAAAATTACAACAAAGCAAATTGCTTGTTAATATTTCCTTCTTTTACCTAATGCTACTTAAATGTTCTTGTTGGGAATAGTAAAAATACTAAAAATATGTCGAGGAAATTCTTTACTATAAATATTACAATAAAAACTCACAGGCTTCAGATTAAAGATTTTCATCTTGCTTCTGATTCAAATTCTGTAAAAGAAATAATCAGATGAAAAATTGTAACTAATTCAGATGAGCCAAAAAAATACAGTGAAGTAAGAGAAGCTGTACAAGTACCATTTTACTTTGGAAGATTACTATATAGGAACATGATATCAATCGTCTGTGGCTTCAAAGACGTGCGTCGGTCCTGCATTATTTGTCCCGCAGTAGAGAAGCTTCTCTCAGATGGCGCACTGGACGCTGGAATGCAGTGCACGAAGTATGTGAGTTTGGAAAGACGCGGATAGACGTTTTCACGTCCATGCCACCAAGCTATCAGGTCGATGCCTTCCGAAAATTGGACTTTATCATTCGTATATCGGAGAATTTCATCTGACGCAAAGTCAAGGTCTCTTGTCGATTCATCTTCTGAGGAATCTTCATATTAATTAAAAAGTACGTCAGACTTCTGTTTTTTTGCAGGAATTCCAGATGTCGTTTCCTCCTTATCTTTAAACTGTGGACAATTTCTCGCAACATAATTTTTCGCTTCCTTTAGAACTTCATCTTTTTCGGCACTGCTAAGAAATTTTAGGTTTTTATATTTTGTATTCAAAAACGTTGCAAGTTTATGGGTTTCTGTTATGTCCCATTTGCTGATTAAAATAGATTTGGTTGTACTCTTTAAATCTATCAGAAATGGGCTGTCGCCATTATTTTTTTCAAGGAAGGAGAGAAGTTTTAACTTCCATAACACACATAAATAAAGCGTAGGGGTTTTCAAAAATGGCTCTGAGCACTATTGTACTTAACATCTATGGTCAACAGTCTCCTAGAACTTAGAACTACTTAAACCTAACTAACCTAAGGACATCACACAACACGCAGTCATCACGAGGCAGAGAAAATCCCTGACCCCGTCGGGAATCGAAACCGGGAACCCGGGCGTGGGAAGCGAGAACGCTACCGCACGACCACGAGCTGCGGACCGTAGGGGTTTTGGAGGCTTCGAGATCACAAGAAGCTATTTCAAATGGTGCCAGAAAGGTTATTATATCTTCCAACATCCTCTTGTCTATAGAATCAATCAAATTATCTTGATTTTTCTCTTATAAAATTGACAGAACTTCAAACCATTGTGAATTAATAGACTCAAACATATCCAATTTACTGTTCCATCGTGTGTCTATATCTCCTTTCAATGACTTCTGAAGGCGATTCTGAAGACCAGATCTTTTAAAGAAAGTTGTGATAGCTCGACAGGAATTTATTTGTCGCTGCACGTCACTCTTCTTATCATTCGCGTCTCGTCGAGTCGTGTGCTCCAGCACAGTATTAAGAATGTGTGGTGAGCACGAGAGCCTCTTGTATAAGCGCTGCCACAATATTTGGACCTCTATCCGTAACGAACACGATGTTATTCAGAGCACTGAATAAATCGAACGACCGTAGTATCTTAATTCAAATTTAATGTTTTCTCCTGTTTTTTTAATCTCACTCTCAAAATTTCTGGTGCACAACACTCGATCCTCAGCTTTCACTTCTTCATAATTAACATAATGTGCAGTCACTCCCATATAGTTTATTTTACGGTACGAATCAGTCCATAAATCGACAGTTAGTGCTCCACCTATATCTCTGAATATATTCTTCACTTCTGCAGAGACAGTTTCACGCAGACGATCGGCCGTTTCTTTCAAATTTATGGATATGGTGGTTGGATGAGGTAGCAGTTCCTTAGCACTCACTGCACCGTACTTGGCCCCCAAATAAATCAGAAACTGTGCCGTCTCGAGAAACCCAGGTCCACACGCAACTTCGAATGGTAAAATGTCTTTGCTGACAAGATTGATAAGTTTTTCTGTCGCGGCTGTCTTCAAATTTGGCGGAACTTCAGGAACTTTCACGTCTCTCTTCGTATTTAAATAAGTAATTATGCTACTTTTTCCAGCCTCACACGAATCTTTTAGCAAATTTCAAGTTCCACTTTTGTGTCCAGTGTAGGGATATACTTTTTTTACATGCAAAACAAGCCACTATATCTTTTATCTTTTCGTTGCCATCAAATATGTATCCGAATTTTTTCCAAATTGGCGATTTAAATTTGTTTTCCTTCACTAATGTAAAATCACCTTTTTTCACCTCACACGCAATGGTATCCACCGATATGGTGTTCATTTGAAAAAAGAAATCTCACTGATATTTGCTACGATGCACGTTGTCACTCGGTCACCACAAAGCGCTAACTGAAGGCTGCGGAAAATTGCAACGGGCACTTGTCTGGTAGACAGTGGGCAGGTTTGCCACCCAGAGAGCACTTCACAGGCCACACAAAAGACACAGTCGCGGAAACGGATAAGGCACAGGTCTCTTGGGTACAGCTATGTCGGTCGTAGCCAGGGGCTGAGGACAACAGACATCCGCTCTACCCGGGCTCTGCAAGATTCCAAGAATGTCAACAGACTTGAAGTTTTCAACTAAAATTGCAACATACGTACTGGGCAGATGCCTTGTTTATTATCCGCAGATGACCCGCGGATATCCGCGCCGCTCGCGATTTTATCCGCCAAGTAACAAATTCCGCGGATATCCGCGGATATATCCGCGGATATCCGCATCCACGCAGACCTCTACCTATAGTAACCCCTGCACCGATCGACGGAGACGTGCCAGAAGAGGAGCATCGTTGGCTCTGCAGAAGAGTAGCTATCGTGGCCAGTGACAGTGGGTACGTTAACGTCCCAAATACAGCCATTTGATTAAACCATTTGATCTTGAAGCGGGGTCTAAAGCAGCACCCGCTTGTTTGCTGGCCACGACAGACGTGATCTCGGCATTCTTCTTCCCCCTGTCCATTCTTTCGTCCTCGCTCCTCGGGGCAGGTGCCCGAACAATGGAAGCTGGGGGAAGGGGACTGCTCTACAGCAACGGGTTTTCCCGGGGGATGGTGAGAGCGTTGTGTGTTCACCCCTATTTGGCGCCGCAACATTGCCACAATTCATCAGCCGAACTTTTCGCAATCTAAATGCGGTTCGTGTGGTACATACAACTTAAAATCTTACCGACGGGTGATTCAGCGGAAGATAGCCGATGTTTAGTCACCAAAACGTGTCGCAAATAAGGAGGCCTGTTGCATACACAGTGAAGCTCCAGAAAAACTGACAGGAGGAGTCGGTTAAAACGTAACGCCCTTTTTTATATCGTGAGCGGTTCAATGTATCGAAGTGAAATTTCCCCACAACCCGGTAACCGAATGAGTCAAGATCATTGGGATTTGGAGCGTATTCGTACAAGAAGAACAACAGCAACAGAACAACCTCGAGAAGGAGTTCAACAATGAAATATTGAAGAAGAAACGTCATCGGACATTCAAAGTTCGGAAAGAGATGATGATGAGTCGGGATGGAATGCAGATGAATAGGTTCATTTATGATGTAATGTGTTCATTTAGGGTGCACAGTTGTTTAAATTGCACAAAAAAATTAATCATAGTAAACCAAATGCTAATGCGAAGGCTCAAGTACTGCCGAGCCAAGCAGGATCATTTGGCTGTAGTTTAATATAGCGATAAAATTAGATGTAGGGAATTGCATGTTCAGCATCTTTAACAAATTCAAAATTGCAGATTGCTATTGCAACTCATAGGGACAGAGGGTCCTGTGGTGATGGTTGTTTTCTTTCGCTTTCGCTTCATCACTCTTGCTGTCTTTCATTCCTATATTTTTCTGTTGACAAGGCAGTACACTTTCGCTGTAGATATTCAGTGTCATACTGAAAGAAATACAGAATGTAACAAACCGTCTTATGGGTTACAAGACGGTGGAGTCAGATATAACAGCAACAAATAAATAATGAAGTTTCAGCGAATGATAATATACAGTGACGTAAGAAATTTTGTTGCAGTGTTGATACTCATAGCTCTTGAAACAAAAGAAATATCGGACCAAGTACTTTTGTTTTAAAATGGAATCGTTACTTTCTTCTAACATTCGAAAGATCTTGAACAGACGAATACAGTGATATAACGCTTGTTAATATTGTGGTTGAAACTTTTCGCAAAAACGCCCGAGATATGCACTACAGTTGAAATGTAAGGCGTCCGGACCGAGCGAGGTGGCGCAGTGGTTACACACTGGACTCGCATTCGGGAGGACGACGGTTCGATCCCGCGTCCGGCCATCCTGATTTAGGTTTTCCGTGATTTCCCTAAATCGTTTCAGGCGAATGCCGAGATGGTCCCTTTGAAAGGGCACGGCCGATTTCCTTCCCCATCCTTCCCTCACCCGAGCTTGTGCTCCGTCTCTAATGACCTCGTTGTCGACGGGACGTTAAACACTAATATCCTCCTAATCCGACGAGACCGATGACCTCGCTGTCTGGTCTCCTTCCCAAAAACAACCAACCTAAGGCGTCCTGAATCGGCTATTCTACCGTACACACCGCGAAGTGGCGCTCTCGTGCCAAGCTCCGTCGTTATATTAAGCCTTTCGACTGATTACTTGCTTCCACAAAAGCTGGTGACTTAAATGTGAATACTTACACGTATTTCAAGTAGCTCTTCTTAGCCCCTTCTGATACACCACAAGTTAGCATACAGTTCTCTTTATCATACTCGTAGCTGTCATCTAAAGTAGACCAAGAGAAAATAAGTTTAATCTTAGTAGCGTAGGGCTAACTTCTTGCTGCGTATTGTTGAAGCCTGGAAAGAAACCTCTTCTTGATGCGTTTATGCTGCAACAGCCATTTACGGTCTCCCTCACCTTTCAATTATAGATTCAACGCAAACATTAACATCAGAAAATGTGACTCATCGACGAAAGAAGTAGCTTACAAAACGCTTGTTCGTCCGATTCTTGAGTATTGCTCATCAGTATGGGACCCTTACCAGGTTGGATTAATAGAAGAGATAGACATGATCCAGCGAAAAGCAGCGCGATTCGTCATGGGGACATTTAGTCAGCGCGAGAGCGTTACGGAGATGCTGAACAAGCTCCAGTGGCGGACACTTCAAGAAAGGCGTTACGCAATACGGAGAGGTTTATTATCGAAATTACGAGAGAGCACATTCCGGGAAGAGATGGGCAACATATTACTACCGCCCACATATATCTCGCGTAATGATCACAACGAAAAGATCCGAGAAATTAGAGCAAATACGGAGACTTACAAGCAGTCGTTCTTCCCACGCACAATTCGTGAATGGAACAGGGAAGGGGGGATCAGATAGTGGTACAATAAGTACCCTCCGCCACACACCGTAAGGTGGCTCGCGGAGTATAGATGTAGATGTAGATGTAGCAATGTCATCGTTATATGAATGTCTGGATCACGGAGTCCCGGATTCGACTCACGGCCGGGTTGGGGATTTTCTCTGCCCGGGGGCTGCGTGTTTGTGTTGTCCTCATCGTTTCATCATCATCCTCATCATTCGTGACAGTGACTAGATTGGATTGTGAAAAAAATTGGAGTGTGAAAAAATTGGGACTTTGTACGGGCGCTGATCACCGCGCAGTTGAGCGCCCCAAAAACCAAACATCATCATCATCGTTATATGAATGTACTCGTCTTTTCCAGAGCTTTTCAATGGCGTTATGAAAGTATATTGCACTAATTAAAAAATACACTATAGATCAAAAGTATTCGGACACCAATTAGTTGACATTAATGTGGGGTGTGTCCATCCTTCGACTTTATGACGGCTTGAAGTCTACCGGGAACACTTTCAATGCTGTGTCTGAATGTCTGCGGAGGAATTACAGCCCATTCTTTCACAACAGCCGAAACCATAAGGTAGTACTGTCTCACGCTGGGTCTGAGGCGAAATGGACGTTCTAACTCATAAAAAAAAAGTTCAAATGTGAGTGTAATCTTATGGGACCTAAGTGCTAAGGTCATCAGTCCCTAAGCTTACACACTACTTAACCTAAATTATCCTAAGGACAAATACACACACCCATGCTCGAGGGAGGACTCGAACCTCCGCCAGGACCAGCCGCACAGTCCATGACTGCAACGCCTTGGACCGCTCGGCCTATCCCGCGCGGCTAACTCATCCCAAACGTCTTCTATTCGGTTCAGGTCAGGATACAGGGCACGCCAGTCGATTTCAGGCTTGTTACATTCCGCAAACCATTTCCTCACAGATACTCCCTTATGAAAGAGTGCGTTGCCAAGCTGATACAATCATTGACTCCTAATTATTCGTCTACTGTACGCAGCACACATAATGCTGAAAATGTGTTCACATTCTTCCGCATTTAGTGTTTTCTTAAGCGCAATAAGGGGACCACATCTTAACCATGAAAAATATCCCCTCCATACTTCACTGTTGGCACTACACATGATGACAGGCATTATCCGAAACCAAACCGTTCCATTGGATGGCCACAGGATATAACGTGATTCGTGAGGCTTTTGAGAAGCTCCTCGGACTATAGTACCCCATTCTTTTAAATCAGTGCGTACAGTCATTTTTCTGCTTGGACTGCTGACAGAATTTCCTTCGCTGACTTCTGCGATTTTTTACAACCTACCTCCGCAAAGTCAGTACATGAGGTCTGCCTGGTCTTGGTTTAGCTGTGCTTGTTCCTTCGCATTTCCACTTCACAGTCACTGTACCAACAGTCGACTTCGACAGCTTTAGAACGGTTGAAATGTCCCTGGTGGATTTGTTACTCAAGTGACATCCAATGACTAGTCAACGTTCGAATTCACTGAGCTCTCCTGATCGACTCATTCTGTTGTTACTGCTTCTCATTCCTCATAATCTTTTATACTGGCGGGTCCGCCTCTCGTGATGTCTAGTGGTCGATCCCTCATTACACAGGGGTGTCCAGATAGTTTCGATCAGATAGTGTATGCTCATATTTTTCGAGGTACTCCCGTTTTAGGGGCCGCCGGGTTGGCCGAGCGGTTCTAGGCGCTACAGTCTGGAACCGCGCGACCGCTACGGTCGCAGGTTCAAATCCTGCCTCGGGCATGGATGTGTGTGACGTCCTTAGGTTAGTTAGGTTTAAGTAGTTCTAAGTTCTAGGGGACTGATGACCTCAGAAGTTCAGTCCCATAGTGCTCAGAGCCATTTGAACCATTTGAACCCTTTTAGGGTGATGCACTTCGTCCACTGTTTTTCCAATTAGCAGAATGCATGTTTACCTAAAGTGTAATAATGGAAGGTTTGTAAACTACCCATGCTGCCATAACCTCTATATTGGATTCAAACCGTTTCCTACGTGCAAAATACTTCACATGTGGGAATAGTTGGCAGTCATAATAAATAGGCTGGATGTTCCAAAAATTCGTACTACAAATCCCTCAGTTTTTCCAATGCCTAAGCCTCTTAGTGGGCAGGTGTAGTGTTCTTGTGAAAGCTGAATTTTTTTCTTGTGTAATGCAGGCCTTTTCACACTTATCTTTCATTCAGTGTGCCTTGAAGATTTGAGTAGTAATCCTATCTATTTTTGTACCCTGACCAAGGTAAGCATTAAGGAGAAATCCTTGCGCATCCTTAAATTCACTTCTCTTTTTTGGTGAAGGGCCACCGTGTTCCACACAGGAGCTCTATTTGTGTGTGTAGGGGGGAGGGGGGGGGGTTGATTGCATCGAGGGAAGCTGCGCAGTGGTTAAGGGATCTAGACTATCATTCGGGACAAATGGGCTCAAATCCCCGTTCGACCACCCATATTTAGGTTTTACAACGTCTCCATAATTCGAAAAAGGTGAATGTCAGGATGTTTCCTTTAAAACGGACGAGGCCGAGTTCCCTCCATTCTTGTCCATTCAGAGTTTCTACTTTTACTACAGTAACTTCTTCGTCGTACGGGATCTGGTGTTCATTCGACTTTACCTATTCCCAGTCATTCAACAATGATGGCAGGACATTGGAGGGCATCAAGAGTAGCAGCTAATTTTTTTGTTTCAGATTTTCTGACGTACTGAAGCGAGACCTGTTAGTCTCCCAGTAAATTTATAAAGGTAAAGTTAAAGCCTGTGGTATAAGACCGCGAACAGACAATCGGCCAGACTGCATGTGGGATGCAGCCTTTCCCTTCGCCGCAGTACTAGGAGGGATAAGGGTGGCGAATCCCACGTCCCGGTCGCCTTTCATCCCCGAGAGAGGTCTCCGGTACTCAATTCGACAGCAGGCTTAGTGGCCCTGGGGCTATCCTGGAGGGACTGGAACGAGGAAAACTCCCCGTCCCTACACGGTGTTAAATACGGGACCTCCATGGCCGAAGTCTAGTGCTCTGCCCACTAGACCATCACGGCTGCAGCTTGAGA
Organism: Schistocerca americana; assembly: GCF_021461395.2. Taxonomy (NCBI): domain Eukaryota; kingdom Metazoa; phylum Arthropoda; class Insecta; order Orthoptera; family Acrididae; genus Schistocerca; species Schistocerca americana. Next base: position 767,497,016 of record NC_060130.1, read on the forward strand.
TAAATATCTCATTTAGAAATTGCATTTGAATCTTGGTTGTTTGTGAAAAGATCGTGTTACACCCCCTGTAGGAAGGGGAAATCGTCCATCAACAAATGTCTGAAATCGACAGCATCAGGATTGTGGCCTGTTGGGACTCCGTTTTGTCGTTCCGCGATATTTCTGGTCGCGTTGATCAGCATCCCACATCTGTTATGCTGATATGAAATCGATTAGTTCACGAGAGTCATATTGAACGTCATGTAGGATCTGCGCGGCTCTGCGCTACTGGTACCCGAGAGGACAGACATGTTGTTCACTGGACCGTCCAGGATCGTACAACCACATCAAGTACCTTGAGCCAGGAAGAGAGCCTGTCTGCAGCACATGGACAGTGTGATGACCTCTGGAGCACCACGAACTGACAGCACGGCGTCAATTATTGCGGTTCTCTTGACGCTACAACGGAGGGAGCTGCCCTGACAGTGATGCGCACACCGACAACACTAAGTACAGGAGTGGCAACTCGTCGTCTATTCGGAAGATTCCTAGTTCTGCGTGCACCATCAGGATGGACGTATCAGTGTGTGGAGGCTCAAAAGAGAATGTTGCCAGACTGCGTTCGTGATTGCCATACTTGTCAAATGGTTCAAATGGCTCTGAGCACTATGGGACTCAACTGCTGTGGTCATCAGTCCCCTAGAACTTAGAACTACTTAAACCTAACTAACCTAAGGACATCACACACATCCATGCCCGAGGCAGGATTCGAACCTGCGACCGTAGCAGTCGCACGGTGCCATACTTGTCCAGCAGCTGGCGTGATGGCATAGTGTGCTATTGGGTACACAATACGATAACCTCTGGCTGACATAGCCGGTAGTTTGTACAGCATGCGTCACATTTCTTACTTTTTTAAGGTCTGAGGCTGTTCCCCTATCTTGGAGGTCTCCGTGATGTTATCTTTCAACAAGGTAACGTAAGACCACACGTGCTGTCCCAAGCTACTTCGATACTGCCATAATGCTTAAGAGTATGGAAGAATGTACCCATATCTGTCATCCAAATTCAGATCAACTCGATGCCCATCCCTGTTAGAGCGATTTTTGCTGTCAGAGGTGGCATCTTTGTATATAAGATTTCACACCCTGTACCCCCACCCCCTGCAAAAAAAATCAGGTACACATTTAGTCACGTATTATCACAAATAACCTGTAAGACAGCAGTAAGAAAAACTTCGTTGTTCCTAGTGGCGGCTCTGTTGCATCCGAGTGCAGCAATTTTCACAAAACGAACTGTATCTTACTTAGGCAATGAGAGAGTACATACGTCCCTGTTACTGGATGACAACAAACATCAGGTGGATTTACCACTAGCGCATTGCATAATAGCCACTGATGGTCGTCATGGTTGCAGCAAGTATACGCTGCAATATTTATGTCTCTCCCAGTATTGCGCCCAGGCGTATAAAAGTTTCTATTATTTGTTGCTTCATTATTTTTCCTCCGCTTTTGAAGAATTCTGAAATAAATAGCCAACACGAATAGGAATTGTAGACGGAGTAATTCTTAACGTTAGCCGGCCAGGGTGGCCGAGCGGTTCTAGGCGCTTCAGTCTCGAACCGCGCGACCGCTACGGTCGCAGGCTCGATTCCTGCCTCGGGCATGGATGTGTGTGATGTCCTTAGGTTAGTTAGGTTTAAGTAGTTCTAAGTTCTAGGGGACTGATGACCTCAGCTGTTAAGTCCCATAGTGCTCAGAGTCATTTGAACCATCTTAACGTTAACCATGTACTTCTACATCTACATACATACTCCTTAAACCAAAATACGGTGCATGGCGGAGGGTACCTTGTACTACTACTAGTCATTTTCTCTCCTATTTCACTCCCAAATAGCGCGAAGCAAAAACGACTGTCCAAGAGCCTCCGTACGATCCCTAATTTCTGGCATCTTTCCCTTAGGGATCTTACGCGAAATGTACGTTCGCGGCAGTAGAATCGTTTCTGATTCTCTAAATTTGCGCAATAGTTCATTGCGGAAAGAGCATCGTCTTGCTTCCAAGGATTCCCATTTGAGTTCACGAAGCATCTCCGTAATACATGCTTCTTGTTCGAACCTACCGATAACAAATCTAGCAGCTCGCCTCTGAATTGCTTCGATGTCTTCCTTTAATGCGACCTGGTGGAATCCAAAACACTCAAACGGTACTCAAGAATGGGTCGCTCCAGCATTCTATACGCCGTTTTCTTTACGGATGAGCTACACTTTCCCAAAATTCTCCCAATAAAATGAAGTCGAGTATTCGCCCTCTGTACCACCAACCTGACGTACTCATTCCATTTCATGTCGCCTTGCAACGTTACGCCTAGATATTAATCGATATGACTGCGCCAAGCTGCACCCTTCTAATGCTTTATTCGAAAGTTACAGCACTGTTTTTCATATTCACCCGCATTAATTTAAATTTTTCTACATTTAAAGCCAGCTGCCATTCATCACACCAACTAGAAATTTTGGCTGAGACATCTTGTATATTCCTAGAGTTACTCAACGACGACACCTTCCTGTATGCCACAACATCATCAGCAAACAGCAGTAAATTGCTGCTCATCCTGTCGGTCAGGTCATTTATGTATACAGAGAATATAAGAGGTCCTGCCACACTTTCCTGAGGCACTCCTGACGACACCCTTGTCTCTGATGAACACTCGCCGCCGAGGGCCATGTTCTAGGTTCTGTTACTTAAAAAGTCTTCGAGCTACTCTGTATAGCTGGGAATCCAAACATCTCGTCTCTCTCATCTGACATCTAATATCTATAAGACACAGGAAATGTAGGGAGCATAGGTTTCCTGAACTTTGGTAACACTTATTCGACATCCTGCATCGTCGCCACTCATGATTGCTAACTTTTTGTATGTGAAATGCACGTCAGCTGAACTAGACTGCTGCAGTTCCCAAACTTACGAAAGACCTATGGGAGCGTATTACGTCCGTAGATGACACGCTCATAAAAGAAGATGGGATTAGTTATGAATATTAAAAGAAGAGGTAATTAAAATACAGACCACCTTTCTTCGCTTTTATGTACAACGTATTTATTTATTTTCTGAGAGTGCTCATACTGGAAAACCACTCAGTATCGGTAATGCAAATGATGAAGTACTGTGTTGATATAAATTTTGTTTTGTGTTGATACTTGGCTCCGAAGGAAGGACGGAAGATGAGATTTTAAAACCCCGTTCTACACGAGCTTATTAGAGGCGGAGAACAAGATAGATTTGGGGAAGGAAATGGACTCTATTATTTCGGAGGAATCATCCAGGCATTCGGTTTAAGTGATTGAAGGAAATCACGGAAAGCCTGAATCTGTCTGTCCGTGCGGAATTGAACCTTCGTCCTGGCGAATATGACTTCACATTGCTCCACCCCTTTTTGCATTTACAAATAACGTATAATTTCATTCTTAGTATCTCGTGTCACATAACAATCAGTTAGCAGGTGCGAATCATCTCAGTTATTTCTCTCCATTTAATTGCTAGTGTTTTACCGACACGGAATACGTTTTCTTTAACTCGCGTGCATCAGTTGTGCTACAGAGTTTGTGCCCGTACAAATCAGAAGTTTCCTCTCAGAAAGATCGTTCAGTTCTTGCCTTAAATCTGACCCGTGTTTCGTAATGGCTCTGCTGTCTCGCTTACGGACTGTAGTTGCGTCATTGGTCTTAAGTTACGGCTATCGCGTTGCACGTGGAGTGAAAGCAGAACACAAAAGCACGGTGCAGATCAGAGGCCGAGCTCTCGTCTGGCTAAGCCGTACTGCCCGCTTTACTCAGAAATTTGATCTCTTGTGGGTACATGCGGGGATTTCGTTTATTAGATGGAGCAGCGTTAAGGCTATGGATTTTTAAACTCCGCAGTCTTGCGCTTAGATTTTATGAATGAAAAGTTTATGTTGGTGGTCAATGCATTGTTCTGGGGCAAAATGGACAAAATAATATCAAAATCTTAAATTTATGGTTCACCAAAATATTAGAGATATTCAAATTGAATTTTATTTATGTTAGAAAATAACTGAAATACGTGCAGTATCCAGAAAATTCAATATTAAACACCTAAAAATTATGAAAACATTGCCACTGGAATGTGAAAGTACTGGCTGTTGGCGAATGTAGTTTCAGTGCTGCATTGTTATAATTAAATAATCTATCACTTATTCGATACTGTAGGCTATTTTAGCATATTAGAGCATGTTCTAAATACACTGTAGTCCAAAATTATTAAAAACCAAACAGAAATTACCTATTTATCACTGCAATAAACAGCTTACATTAAGCAGATGCTGCCCACTACAGGGAACATGCAGAAATGAAAACAAGTGATGGACAGATAGCATATGGTGTAAATCGTATACTAAAACTAAGCATAGAGAGTTTAGTTTACGCGCTGAGCTATAAAAAAAAATTTGGATGTAGCATCCATGCTACATAAAGACTGAGGAGGTTAATCGGAAAGTTGTATGTCGGGGAACAAAACCCTCTGCTATCTACATTTAAATTTGGTGTGCAATCGTCTTCAAGAATTGCGCATTCAAATGGATATCAAATCTACGTAAATAAAAATGTAAATTTTCGTTTCTTCAGAA